>NW_028125404.1:0-203960 GCF_965194825.1 Balaenoptera physalus
GTATGCGTTTTTTCCTGAATATATTCAGGAAAAAACGCATACGCCCTTTTTGGCCAACCAAGCAACCTGGAAAGGCACATCAGCGCTACAAAGAAGTCTCGCTTCCCATCGGTCAAAAGGGCCATGCTGAAAAAAGTGTCAAAACCAGAAATGCAGGACAGGCCATGGAGAAATGGGAGCCTTGCTACACTGATGGGCGGGATGTAAATCGCCAACAGCCACTCTGGAGAAGTGTACGGTGTGTCCTGAAACATCTAAAAAACACAGCTTAGAGAGCATAGGGCACTTCCACGCATGGGGGGATAAAGTGGGAAAATTGAAAATCAGCAAGACACAAGCACCCCAAAGTTTAGGGCTGCTCTGTTGACAAGGACCTCCACTTCATTCCACCTTAAATATCCCAGGAAAGCGAAAAATGGATCAAAAAGTTGTGGTCCTTATGTACAATGAAATATCACTCAGCCATGAAATCAATGTCATAAGGCTAGTAGCAGCATGATGAGTGGATTTAGGTAAGACGATTCTAAGTGAAATAAGTCACACAAAAAAGGACACTTCTCATAAGGTGTCACTTATAGAGGGAATGTAAAAACCGTTACACTTGAACTGAATTACAAAACAGAACAGAGTCACACATGCAGAAAACACACTATGGCTGCTTAACGGGAAAGGTGAGGTGGGGTGATACATAAAACAAGAGTTTCAAATTAGCTCAGATACCGTTCCATAAACCCAATATGTAATAGACAAGACCTACTCCTTGCTCAGAGAACTGGACTCAACACGCCCGATTCACCGCACAAGAATATATCTGACTAGTAATAATCTTAAAACCTATGTATTGATATCTCTCTGTTAGTGTGTCAAGTGGGTGTAAAGCGGCATAAACACAGCCGTGAAAAGCAGCTAAACCCCATTATAAAAATAAATTACTTTTAAAAACCCATGAAACAAAGACAGGGAAAGAGAGAGAAATTCTTACACAATTCGTTCAGGGGCTGTGATGCAACCTGGATTGACCATATCTAGACCCACAGCTGGATGAGACATAAGGGTGGACACTCTTGGGGCTGAGAGGTTTGGTGAGGTTGGGTGAGCAAACGCAGACCCTTTAAAGTAATACTGCGTGCTACCCATCGCATGGGTCCCAAATCTCCAGGTTCAAGGGCATCTTCCTACATCGAAAACATGCATGAGAAACCCAGAAGATGGTACACCGTGTGATGGGGAAAGGTTTCTAAAACGCACCTCATTTCTCATCTCCTTGTGCTCGGGTTCGCCATTCCAGCCACTTTACTAGCAATCTCCCTACTTGGAGCATCAGCACCTTTAACCTCCTGTTCCGTACAGGTTGCAATTTGTCCTGAGGATGAACGGGAAGACGGGGAACCAATGAGAGACTAGCTCTTGGTGTTGGGACAGGCACAGGTCACTCCATTTTCCCATCAGGAAGAAGAATTAACCACAGGCTCAGCCTGCCCCCCGGAACCAGAACAGGGCCTGAAGCCATCCTGCGCTTTTGCGGCCAGCTCCCAAGAAAGCGACTTGTAAAATGGAGTTTCAGGGCACTGCAATTCACAAACCTGCAGAGTTATAAATGATAACTCTCGTCCACAAATATATTGAGGGAAGGCAAAGAAGAGGATTTGAAATCAAGGCAGAATTGCAGGAAACAGATTTCAGGAGGTAGATTCGAATCGCCTTTAAAGCACATGAAAAGCGGCAAAACGTTGACAATGATGCCCTTGGCCAAAAAGGGCGTATGCATTTTTTCCTGAATATATTCAGGAAAAAACGCATACGCCCTTTTTGGCCAACCAAGCAACCTGGAAAGGCAAATCAGCGCTACAAAGAAGTCTCGCTTCCCATCGGTCAAAAGGGCCATGCTGAAAAAAGTGTCAAAACCAGAAATGCAGGACAGGCCATGGAGAAATGGGAGCCTTGCTACACTGATGGGCGGGATGTAAATCGCCAACAGCCACTCTGGAGAAGTGTACGGTGTGTCCTGAAACATCTAAAAAACACAGCTTAGAGAGCATAGGGCACTTCCACGCATGGGGGGATAAAGTGGGAAAATTGAAAATCAGCAAGACACAAGCACCCCAAAGTTTAGGGCTGCTCTGTTGACAAGGACCTCCACTTCATTCCACCTTAAATATCCCAGGAAAGCGAAAAATGGATCAAAAAGTTGTGGTCCTTATGTACAATGGAATATCACTCAGCCATGAAATCAATGTCATAAGGCTAGTAGCAGCATGATGAGTGGATTTAGGTAAGACGATTCTAAGTGAAATAAGTCACACAGAAAAGGACACTTCTCATAAGGTGTCACTTATAGAGGGAATGTAAAAACCGTTACACTTGAACTGAATTACAAAACAGAACAGAGTCACACATGCAGAAAACACACTATGGCTGCTTAACGGGAAAGGTGAGGTGGGGTGATACATAAAACAAGAGTTTCAAATTAGCTCAGATACCGTTCCATAAACCCAATATGTAATAGACAAGACCTACTCCTTGCTCAGAGAACTGGACTCAACACGCCCGATTCACCGCACAAGAATATATCTGACTAGTAATAATCTTAAAACCTATGTATTGATATCTCTCTGTTAGTGTGTCAAGTGGGTGTAAAGCGGCATAAACACAGCCGTGAAAAGCAGCTAAACCCCATTATAAAAATAAATTACTTTTAAAAACCCATGAAACAAAGACAGGGAAAGAGAGAGAAATTCTTACACAATTCGTTCAGGGGCTGTGATGCAACCTGGATTGACCATACCTAGACCCACAGCTGGATGAGACATAAGGGTGGACACTCTTGGGGCTGAGAGGTTTGGTGAGGTTGGGTGAGCAAACGCAGACCCTTTAAAGTAATACTGCGTGCTACCCATCGCATGGGTCCCAAATCTCCAGGTTCAAGGGCATCTTCCTACATCGAAAACATGCATGAGAAACCCAGAAGATGGTACACCGTGTGATGGGGAAAGGTTTCTAAAACGCACCTCATTTCTCATCTCCTTGTGCTCGGGTTCGCCATTCCAGCCACTTTACTAGCAATCTCCCTACTTGGAGCATCAGCACCTTTAACCTCCTGTTCCGTACAGGTTGCAATTTGTCCTGAGGATGAACGGGAAGACGGGGAACCAATGAGAGACTAGCTCTTGGTGTTGGGACAGGCACAGGTCACTCCATTTTCCCATCAGGAAGAAGAATTAACCACAGGCTCAGCCTGCCCCCCGGAACCAGAACAGGGCCTGAAGCCATCCTGCGCTTTTGCGGCCAGCTCCCAAAAAAGCGACTTGTAAAATGGAGTTTCAGGGCACTGCAATTCACAAACCTGCAGAGTTATAAATGATAACTCTCGTCCACAAATATATTGAGGGAAGGCAAAGAAGAGGATTTGAAATCAAGGCAGAATTGCAGGAAACAGATTTCAGGAGGTAGATTCGAATCGCCTTTAAAGCACATGAAAAGCGGCAAAACGTTGACAATGATGCCCTTGGCCAAAAAGGGCGTATGCGTTTTTTCCTGAATATATTCAGGAAAAAACGCATACGCCCTTTTTGGCCAACCAAGCAACCTGGAAAGGCAAATCAGCGCTACAAAGAAGTCTCGCTTCCCATCGGTCAAAAGGGCCATGCTGAAAAAAGTGTCAAAACCAGAAATGCAGGACAGGCCATGGAGAAATGGGAGCCTTGCTACACTGATGGGCGGGATGTAAATCGCCAACAGCCACTCTGGAGAAGTGTACGGTGTGTCCTGAAACATCTAAAAAACACAGCTTAGAGAGCATAGGGCACTTCCACGCATGGGGGGATAAAGTGGGAAAATTGAAAATCAGCAAGACACAAGCACCCCAAAGTTTAGGGCTGCTCTGTTGACAAGGACCTCCACTTCATTCCACCTTAAATATCCCAGGAAAGCGAAAAATGGATCAAAAAGTTGTGGTCCTTATGTACAATGGAATATCACTCAGCCATGAAATCAATGTCATAAGGCTAGTAGCAGCATGATGAGTGGATTTAGGTAAGACGATTCTAAGTGAAATAAGTCACACAGAAAAGGACACTTCTCATAAGGTGTCACTTATAGAGGGAATGTAAAAACCGTTACACTTGAACTGAATTACAAAACAGAACAGAGTCACACATGCAGAAAACACACTATGGCTGCTTAACGGGAAAGGTGAGGTGGGGTGATACATAAAACAAGAGTTTCAAATTAGCTCAGATACCGTTCCATAAACCCAATATGTAATAGACAAGACCTACTCCTTGCTCAGAGAACTGGACTCAACACGCCCGATTCACCGCACAAGAATATATCTGACTAGTAATAATCTTAAAACCTATGTATTGATATCTCTCTGTTAGTGTGTCAAGTGGGTGTAAAGCGGCATAAACACAGCCGTGAAAAGCAGCTAAACCCCATTATAAAAATAAATTACTTTTAAAAACCCATGAAACAAAGACAGGGAAAGAGAGAGAAATTCTTACACAATTCGTTCAGGGGCTGTGATGCAACCTGGATTGACCATACCTAGACCCACAGCTGGATGAGACATAAGGGTGGACACTCTTGGGGCTGAGAGGTTTGGTGAGGTTGGGTGAGCAAACGCAGACCCTTTAAAGTAATACTGCGTGCTACCCATCGCATGGGTCCCAAATCTCCAGGTTCAAGGGCATCTTCCTACATCGAAAACATGCATGAGAAACCCAGAAGATGGTACACCGTGTGATGGGGAAAGGTTTCTAAAACGCACCTCATTTCTCATCTCCTTGTGCTCGGGTTCGCCATTCCAGCCACTTTACTAGCAATCTCCCTACTTGGAGCATCAGCACCTTTAACCTCCTGTTCCGTACAGGTTGCAATTTGTCCTGAGGATGAACGGGAAGACGGGGAACCAATGAGAGACTAGCTCTTGGTGTTGGGACAGGCACAGGTCACTCCATTTTCCCATCAGGAAGAAGAATTAACCACAGGCTCAGCCTGCCCCCCGGAACCAGAACAGGGCCTGAAGCCATCCTGCGCTTTTGCGGCCAGCTCCCAAGAAAGCGACTTGTAAAATGGAGTTTCAGGGCACTGCAATTCACAAACCTGCAGAGTTATAAATGATAACTCTCGTCCACAAATATATTGAGGGAAGGCAAAGAAGAGGATTTGAAATCAAGGCAGAATTGCAGGAAACAGATTTCAGGAGGTAGATTCGAATCGCCTTTAAAGCACATGAAAAGCGGCAAAACGTTGACAATGATGCCCTTGGCCAAAAAGGGCGTATGCGTTTTTTCCTGAATATATTCAGGAAAAAACGCATACGCCCTTTTTGGCCAACCAAGCAACCTGGAAAGGCAAATCAGCGCTACAAAGAAGTCTCGCTTCCCATCGGTCAAAAGGGCCATGCTGAAAAAAGTGTCAAAACCAGAAATGCAGGACAGGCCATGGAGAAATGGGAGCCTTGCTACACTGATGGGCGGGATGTAAATCGCCAACAGCCACTCTGGAGAAGTGTACGGTGTGTCCTGAAACATCTAAAAAACACAGCTTAGAGAGCATAGGGCACTTCCACGCATGGGGGGATAAAGTGGGAAAATTGAAAATCAGCAAGACACAAGCACCCCAAAGTTTAGGGCTGCTCTGTTGACAAGGACCTCCACTTCATTCCACCTTAAATATCCCAGGAAAGCGAAAAATGGATCAAAAAGTTGTGGTCCTTATGTACAATGGAATATCACTCAGCCATGAAATCAATGTCATAAGGCTAGTAGCAGCATGATGAGTGGATTTAGGTAAGACGATTCTAAGTGAAATAAGTCACACAGAAAAGGACACTTCTCATAAGGTGTCACTTATAGAGGGAATGTAAAAACCGTTACACTTGAACTGAATTACAAAACAGAACAGAGTCACACATGCAGAAAACACACTATGGCTGCTTAACGGGAAAGGTGAGGTGGGGTGATACATAAAACAAGAGTTTCAAATTAGCTCAGATACCGTTCCATAAACCCAATATGTAATAGACAAGACCTACTCCTTGCTCAGAGAACTGGACTCAACACGCCCGATTCACCGCACAAGAATATATCTGACTAGTAATAATCTTAAAACCTATGTATTGATATCTCTCTGTTAGTGTGTCAAGTGGGTGTAAAGCGGCATAAACACAGCCGTGAAAAGCAGCTAAACCCCATTATAAAAATAAATTACTTTTAAAAACCCATGAAACAAAGACAGGGAAAGAGAGAGAAATTCTTACACAATTCGTTCAGGGGCTGTGATGCAACCTGGATTGACCATACCTAGACCCACAGCTGGATGAGACATAAGGGTGGACACTCTTGGGGCTGAGAGGTTTGGTGAGGTTGGGTGAGCAAACGCAGACCCTTTAAAGTAATACTGCGTGCTACCCATCGCATGGGTCCCAAATCTCCAGGTTCAAGGGCATCTTCCTACATCGAAAACATGCATGAGAAACCCAGAAGATGGTACACCGTGTGATGGGGAAAGGTTTCTAAAACGCACCTCATTTCTCATCTCCTTGTGCTCGGGTTCGCCATTCCAGCCACTTTACTAGCAATCTCCCTACTTGGAGCATCAGCACCTTTAACCTCCTGTTCCGTACAGGTTGCAATTTGTCCTGAGGATGAACGGGAAGACGGGGAACCAATGAGAGACTAGCTCTTGGTGTTGGGACAGGCACAGGTCACTCCATTTTCCCATCAGGAAGAAGAATTAACCACAGGCTCAGCCTGCCCCCCGGAACCAGAACAGGGCCTGAAGCCATCCTGCGCTTTTGCGGCCAGCTCCCAAGAAAGCGACTTGTAAAATGGAGTTTCAGGGCACTGCAATTCACAAACCTGCAGAGTTATAAATGATAACTCTCGTCCACAAATATATTGAGGGAAGGCAAAGAAGAGGATTTGAAATCAAGGCAGAATTGCAGGAAACAGATTTCAGGAGGTAGATTCGAATCGCCTTTAAAGCACATGAAAAGCGGCAAAACGTTGACAATGATGCCCTTGGCCAAAAAGGGCGTATGCGTTTTTTCCTGAATATATTCAGGAAAAAACGCATACGCCCTTTTTGGCCAACCAAGCAACCTGGAAAGGCAAATCAGCGCTACAAAGAAGTCTCGCTTCCCATCGGTCAAAAGGGCCATGCTGAAAAAAGTGTCAAAACCAGAAATGCAGGACAGGCCATGGAGAAATGGGAGCCTTGCTACACTGATGGGCGGGATGTAAATCGCCAACAGCCACTCTGGAGAAGTGTACGGTGTGTCCTGAAACATCTAAAAAACACAGCTTAGAGAGCATAGGGCACTTCCACGCATGGGGGGATAAAGTGGGAAAATTGAAAATCAGCAAGACACAAGCACCCCAAAGTTTAGGGCTGCTCTGTTGACAAGGACCTCCACTTCATTCCACCTTAAATATCCCAGGAAAGCGAAAAATGGATCAAAAAGTTGTGGTCCTTATGTACAATGGAATATCACTCAGCCATGAAATCAATGTCATAAGGCTAGTAGCAGCATGATGAGTGGATTTAGGTAAGACGATTCTAAGTGAAATAAGTCACACAGAAAAGGACACTTCTCATAAGGTGTCACTTATAGAGGGAATGTAAAAACCGTTACACTTGAACTGAATTACAAAACAGAACAGAGTCACACATGCAGAAAACACACTATGGCTGCTTAACGGGAAAGGTGAGGTGGGGTGATACATAAAACAAGAGTTTCAAATTAGCTCAGATACCGTTCCATAAACCCAATATGTAATAGACAAGACCTACTCCTTGCTCAGAGAACTGGACTCAACACGCCCGATTCACCGCACAAGAATATATCTGACTAGTAATAATCTTAAAACCTATGTATTGATATCTCTCTGTTAGTGTGTCAAGTGGGTGTAAAGCGGCATAAACACAGCCGTGAAAAGCAGCTAAACCCCATTATAAAAATAAATTACTTTTAAAAACCCATGAAACAAAGACAGGGAAAGAGAGAGAAATTCTTACACAATTCGTTCAGGGGCTGTGATGCAACCTGGATTGACCATACCTAGACCCACAGCTGGATGAGACATAAGGGTGGACACTCTTGGGGCTGAGAGGTTTGGTGAGGTTGGGTGAGCAAACGCAGACCCTTTAAAGTAATACTGCGTGCTACCCATCGCATGGGTCCCAAATCTCCAGGTTCAAGGGCATCTTCCTACATCGAAAACATGCATGAGAAACCCAGAAGATGGTACACCGTGTGATGGGGAAAGGTTTCTAAAACGCACCTCATTTCTCATCTCCTTGTGCTCGGGTTCGCCATTCCAGCCACTTTACTAGCAATCTCCCTACTTGGAGCATCAGCACCTTTAACCTCCTGTTCCGTACAGGTTGCAATTTGTCCTGAGGATGAACGGGAAGACGGGGAACCAATGAGAGACTAGCTCTTGGTGTTGGGACAGGCACAGGTCACTCCATTTTCCCATCAGGAAGAAGAATTAACCACAGGCTCAGCCTGCCCCCCGGAACCAGAACAGGGCCTGAAGCCATCCTGCGCTTTTGCGGCCAGCTCCCAAGAAAGCGACTTGTAAAATGGAGTTTCAGGGCACTGCAATTCACAAACCTGCAGAGTTATAAATGATAACTCTCGTCCACAAATATATTGAGGGAAGGCAAAGAAGAGGATTTGAAATCAAGGCAGAATTGCAGGAAACAGATTTCAGGAGGTAGATTCGAATCGCCTTTAAAGCACATGAAAAGCGGCAAAACGTTGACAATGATGCCCTTGGCCAAAAAGGGCGTATGCGTTTTTTCCTGAATATATTCAGGAAAAAACGCATACGCCCTTTTTGGCCAACCAAGCAACCTGGAAAGGCAAATCAGCGCTACAAAGAAGTCTCGCTTCCCATCGGTCAAAAGGGCCATGCTGAAAAAAGTGTCAAAACCAGAAATGCAGGACAGGCCATGGAGAAATGGGAGCCTTGCTACACTGATGGGCGGGATGTAAATCGCCAACAGCCACTCTGGAGAAGTGTACGGTGTGTCCTGAAACATCTAAAAAACACAGCTTAGAGAGCATAGGGCACTTCCACGCATGGGGGGATAAAGTGGGAAAATTGAAAATCAGCAAGACACAAGCACCCCAAAGTTTAGGGCTGCTCTGTTGACAAGGACCTCCACTTCATTCCACCTTAAATATCCCAGGAAAGCGAAAAATGGATCAAAAAGTTGTGGTCCTTATGTACAATGGAATATCACTCAGCCATGAAATCAATGTCATAAGGCTAGTAGCAGCATGATGAGTGGATTTAGGTAAGACGATTCTAAGTGAAATAAGTCACACAGAAAAGGACACTTCTCATAAGGTGTCACTTATAGAGGGAATGTAAAAACCGTTACACTTGAACTGAATTACAAAACAGAACAGAGTCACACATGCAGAAAACACACTATGGCTGCTTAACGGGAAAGGTGAGGTGGGGTGATACATAAAACAAGAGTTTCAAATTAGCTCAGATACCGTTCCATAAACCCAATATGTAATAGACAAGACCTACTCCTTGCTCAGAGAACTGGACTCAACACGCCCGATTCACCGCACAAGAATATATCTGACTAGTAATAATCTTAAAACCTATGTATTGATATCTCTCTGTTAGTGTGTCAAGTGGGTGTAAAGCGGCATAAACACAGCCGTGAAAAGCAGCTAAACCCCATTATAAAAATAAATTACTTTTAAAAACCCATGAAACAAAGACAGGGAAAGAGAGAGAAATTCTTACACAATTCGTTCAGGGGCTGTGATGCAACCTGGATTGACCATACCTAGACCCACAGCTGGATGAGACATAAGGGTGGACACTCTTGGGGCTGAGAGGTTTGGTGAGGTTGGGTGAGCAAACGCAGACCCTTTAAAGTAATACTGCGTGCTACCCATCGCATGGGTCCCAAATCTCCAGGTTCAAGGGCATCTTCCTACATCGAAAACATGCATGAGAAACCCAGAAGATGGTACACCGTGTGATGGGGAAAGGTTTGTAAAACGCACCTCATTTCTCATCTCCTTGTGCTCGGGTTCGCCATTCCAGCCACTTTACTAGCAATCTCCCTACTTGGAGCATCAGCACCTTTAACCTCCTGTTCCGTACAGGTTGCAATTTGTCCTGAGGATGAACGGGAAGACGGGGAACCAATGAGAGACTAGCTCTTGGTGTTGGGACAGGCACAGGTCACTCCATTTTCCCATCAGGAAGAAGAATTAACCACAGGCTCAGCCTGCCCCCCGGAACCAGAACAGGGCCTGAAGCCATCCTGCGCTTTTGCGGCCAGCTCCCAAGAAAGCGACTTGTAAAATGGAGTTTCAGGGCACTGCAATTCACAAACCTGCAGAGTTATAAATGATAACTCTCGTCCACAAATATATTGAGGGAAGGCAAAGAAGAGGATTTGAAATCAAGGCAGAATTGCAGGAAACAGATTTCAGGAGGTAGATTCGAATCGCCTTTAAAGCACATGAAAAGCGGCAAAACGTTGACAATGATGCCCTTGGCCAAAAAGGGCGTATGCGTTTTTTCCTGAATATATTCAGGAAAAAACGCATACGCCCTTTTTGGCCAACCAAGCAACCTGGAAAGGCAAATCAGCGCTACAAAGAAGTCTCGCTTCCCATCGGTCAAAAGGGCCATGCTGAAAAAAGTGTCAAAACCAGAAATGCAGGACAGGCCATGGAGAAATGGGAGCCTTGCTACACTGATGGGCGGGATGTAAATCGCCAACAGCCACTCTGGAGAAGTGTACGGTGTGTCCTGAAACATCTAAAAAACACAGCTTAGAGAGCATAGGGCACTTCCACGCATGGGGGGATAAAGTGGGAAAATTGAAAATCAGCAAGACACAAGCACCCCAAAGTTTAGGGCTGCTCTGTTGACAAGGACCTCCACTTCATTCCACCTTAAATATCCCAGGAAAGCGAAAAATGGATCAAAAAGTTGTGGTCCTTATGTACAATGGAATATCACTCAGCCATGAAATCAATGTCATAAGGCTAGTAGCAGCATGATGAGTGGATTTAGGTAAGACGATTCTAAGTGAAATAAGTCACACAGAAAAGGACACTTCTCATAAGGTGTCACTTATAGAGGGAATGTAAAAACCGTTACACTTGAACTGAATTACAAAACAGAACAGAGTCACACATGCAGAAAACACACTATGGCTGCTTAACGGGAAAGGTGAGGTGGGGTGATACATAAAACAAGAGTTTCAAATTAGCTCAGATACCGTTCCATAAACCCAATATGTAATAGACAAGACCTACTCCTTGCTCAGAGAACTGGACTCAACACGCCCGATTCACCGCACAAGAATATATCTGACTAGTAATAATCTTAAAACCTATGTATTGATATCTCTCTGTTAGTGTGTCAAGTGGGTGTAAAGCGGCATAAACACAGCCGTGAAAAGCAGCTAAACCCCATTATAAAAATAAATTACTTTTAAAAACCCATGAAACAAAGACAGGGAAAGAGAGAGAAATTCTTACACAATTCGTTCAGGGGCTGTGATGCAACCTGGATTGACCATATCTAGACCCACAGCTGGATGAGACATAAGGGTGGACACTCTTGGGGCTGAGAGGTTTGGTGAGGTTGGGTGAGCAAACGCAGACCCTTTAAAGTAATACTGCGTGCTACCCATCGCATGGGTCCCAAATCTCCAGGTTCAAGGGCATCTTCCTACATCGAAAACATGCATGAGAAACCCAGAAGATGGTACACCGTGTGATGGGGAAAGGTTTGTAAAACGCACCTCATTTCTCATCTCCTTGTGCTCGGGTTCGCCATTCCAGCCACTTTACTAGCAATCTCCCTACTTGGAGCATCAGCACCTTTAACCTCCTGTTCCGTACAGGTTGCAATTTGTCCTGAGGATGAACGGGAAGACGGGGAACCAATGAGAGACTAGCTCTTGGTGTTGGGACAGGCACAGGTCACTCCATTTTCCCATCAGGAAGAAGAATTAACCACAGGCTCAGCCTGCCCCCCGGAACCAGAACAGGGCCTGAAGCCATCCTGCGCTTTTGCGGCCAGCTCCCAAGAAAGCGACTTGTAAAATGGAGTTTCAGGGCACTGCAATTCACAAACCTGCAGAGTTATAAATGATAACTCTCGTCCACAAATATATTGAGGGAAGGCAAAGAAGAGGATTTGAAATCAAGGCAGAATTGCAGGAAACAGATTTCAGGAGGTAGATTCGAATCGCCTTTAAAGCACATGAAAAGCGGCAAAACGTTGACAATGATGCCCTTGGCCAAAAAGGGCGTATGCGTTTTTTCCTGAATATATTCAGGAAAAAACGCATACGCCCTTTTTGGCCAACCAAGCAACCTGGAAAGGCAAATCAGCGCTACAAAGAAGTCTCGCTTCCCATCGGTCAAAAGGGCCATGCTGAAAAAAGTGTCAAAACCAGAAATGCAGGACAGGCCATGGAGAAATGGGAGCCTTGCTACACTGATGGGCGGGATGTAAATCGCCAACAGCCACTCTGGAGAAGTGTACGGTGTGTCCTGAAACATCTAAAAAACACAGCTTAGAGAGCATAGGGCACTTCCACGCATGGGGGGATAAAGTGGGAAAATTGAAAATCAGCAAGACACAAGCACCCCAAAGTTTAGGGCTGCTCTGTTGACAAGGACCTCCACTTCATTCCACCTTAAATATCCCAGGAAAGCGAAAAATGGATCAAAAAGTTGTGGTCCTTATGTACAATGGAATATCACTCAGCCATGAAATCAATGTCATAAGGCTAGTAGCAGCATGATGAGTGGATTTAGGTAAGACGATTCTAAGTGAAATAAGTCACACAGAAAAGGACACTTCTCATAAGGTGTCACTTATAGAGGGAATGTAAAAACCGTTACACTTGAACTGAATTACAAAACAGAACAGAGTCACACATGCAGAAAACACACTATGGCTGCTTAACGGGAAAGGTGAGGTGGGGTGATACATAAAACAAGAGTTTCAAATTAGCTCAGATACCGTTCCATAAAACCAATATGTAATAGACAAGACCTACTCCTTGCTCAGAGAACTGGACTCAACACGCCCGATTCACCGCACAAGAATATATCTGACTAGTAATAATCTTAAAACCTATGTATTGATATCTCTCTGTTAGTGTGTCAAGTGGGTGTAAAGCGGCATAAACACAGCCGTGAAAAGCAGCTAAACCCCATTATAAAAATAAATTACTTTTAAAAACCCATGAAACAAAGACAGGGAAAGAGAGAGAAATTCTTACACAATTCGTTCAGGGGCTGTGATGCAACCTGGATTGACCATATCTAGACCCACAGCTGGATGAGACATAAGGGTGGACACTCTTGGGGCTGAGAGGTTTGGTGAGGTTGGGTGAGCAAACGCAGACCCTTTAAAGTAATACTGCGTGCTACCCATCGCATGGGTCCCAAATCTCCAGGTTCAAGGGCATCTTCCTACATCGAAAACATGCATGAGAAACCCAGAAGATGGTACACCGTGTGATGGGGAAAGGTTTGTAAAACGCACCTCATTTCTCATCTCCTTGTGCTCGGGTTCGCCATTCCAGCCACTTTACTAGCAATCTCCCTACTTGGAGCATCAGCACCTTTAACCTCCTGTTCCGTACAGGTTGCAATTTGTCCTGAGGATGAACGGGAAGACGGGGAACCAATGAGAGACTAGCTCTTGGTGTTGGGACAGGCACAGGTCACTCCATTTTCCCATCAGGAAGAAGAATTAACCACAGGCTCAGCCTGCCCCCCGGAACCAGAACAGGGCCTGAAGCCATCCTGCGCTTTTGCGGCCAGCTCCCAAGAAAGCGACTTGTAAAATGGAGTTTCAGGGCACTGCAATTCACAAACCTGCAGAGTTATAAATGATAACTCTCGTCCACAAATATATTGAGGGAAGGCAAAGAAGAGGATTTGAAATCAAGGCAGAATTGCAGGAAACAGATTTCAGGAGGTAGATTCGAATCGCCTTTAAAGCACATGAAAAGCGGCAAAACGTTGACAATGATGCCCTTGGCCAAAAAGGGCGTATGCGTTTTTTCCTGAATATATTCAGGAAAAAACGCATACGCCCTTTTTGGCCAACCAAGCAACCTGGAAAGGCAAATCAGCGCTACAAAGAAGTCTCGCTTCCCATCGGTCAAAAGGGCCATGCTGAAAAAAGTGTCAAAACCAGAAATGCAGGACAGGCCATGGAGAAATGGGAGCCTTGCTACACTGATGGGCGGGATGTAAATCGCCAACAGCCACTCTGGAGAAGTGTACGGTGTGTCCTGAAACATCTAAAAAACACAGCTTAGAGAGCATAGGGCACTTCCACGCATGGGGGGATAAAGTGGGAAAATTGAAAATCAGCAAGACACAAGCACCCCAAAGTTTAGGGCTGCTCTGTTGACAAGGACCTCCACTTCATTCCACCTTAAATATCCCAGGAAAGCGAAAAATGGATCAAAAAGTTGTGGTCCTTATGTACAATGGAATATCACTCAGCCATGAAATCAATGTCATAAGGCTAGTAGCAGCATGATGAGTGGATTTAGGTAAGACGATTCTAAGTGAAATAAGTCACACAGAAAAGGACACTTCTCATAAGGTGTCACTTATAGAGGGAATGTAAAAACCGTTACACTTGAACTGAATTACAAAACAGAACAGAGTCACACATGCAGAAAACACACTATGGCTGCTTAACGGGAAAGGTGAGGTGGGGTGATACATAAAACAAGAGTTTCAAATTAGCTCAGATACCGTTCCATAAACCCAATATGTAATAGACAAGACCTACTCCTTGCTCAGAGAACTGGACTCAACACGCCCGATTCACCGCACAAGAATATATCTGACTAGTAATAATCTTAAAACCTATGTATTGATATCTCTCTGTTAGTGTGTCAAGTGGGTGTAAAGCGGCATAAACACAGCCGTGAAAAGCAGCTAAACCCCATTATAAAAATAAATTACTTTTAAAAACCCATGAAACAAAGACAGGGAAAGAGAGAGAAATTCTTACACAATTCGTTCAGGGGCTGTGATGCAACCTGGATTGACCATATCTAGACCCACAGCTGGATGAGACATAAGGGTGGACACTCTTGGGGCTGAGAGGTTTGGTGAGGTTGGGTGAGCAAACGCAGACCCTTTAAAGTAATACTGCGTGCTACCCATCGCATGGGTCCCAAATCTCCAGGTTCAAGGGCATCTTCCTACATCGAAAACATGCATGAGAAACCCAGAAGATGGTACACCGTGTGATGGGGAAAGGTTTCTAAAACGCACCTCATTTCTCATCTCCTTGTGCTCGGGTTCGCCATTCCAGCCACTTTACTAGCAATCTCCCTACTTGGAGCATCAGCACCTTTAACCTCCTGTTCCGTACAGGTTGCAATTTGTCCTGAGGATGAACGGGAAGACGGGGAACCAATAAGAGACTAGCTCTTGGTGTTGGGACAGGCACAGGTCACTCCATTTTCCCATCAGGAAGAAGAATTAACCACAGGCTCAGCCTGCCCCCCGGAACCAGAACAGGGCCTGAAGCCATCCTGCGCTTTTGCGGCCAGCTCCCAAGAAAGCGACTTGTAAAATGGAGTTTCAGGGCACTGCAATTCACAAACCTGCAGAGTTATAAATGATAACTCTCGTCCACAAATATATTGAGGGAAGGCAAAGAAGAGGATTTGAAATCAAGGCAGAATTGCAGGAAACAGATTTCAGGAGGTAGATTCGAATCGCCTTTAAAGCACATGAAAAGCGGCAAAACGTTGACAATGATGCCCTTGGCCAAAAAGGGCGTATGCGTTTTTTCCTGAATATATTCAGGAAAAAACGCATACGCCCTTTTTGGCCAACCAAGCAACCTGGAAAGGCAAATCAGCGCTACAAAGAAGTCTCGCTTCCCATCGGTCAAAAGGGCCATGCTGAAAAAAGTGTCAAAACCAGAAATGCACCATGATCAAGTGGGGTTTATCCCAGGAATGCAAGGATTCTTCAATATACGCAAATCAATCAATGTGATACATCATATTAACAAACTGAAGGAGAAAAACCATATGATCATCTCAATAGATGCAGAGAAAGCTTTCGACAAAATTCAACACCCATTTATGATAAAAGCCCTGCAGAAAGTAGGCATAGAGGGAACTTTCCTCAACATAATAAAGGCCATATATGACAAACCCACAGCCAACATTGTCCTCAATGGTGAAAAACTGAAACCATTTCCACTAAGATCAGGAACAAGACAAGGTTGCCCACTCTCACCACTATTATTCAACATAGTTTTGGAAGTGTTAGCCACAGCAATCAGAGAAGACAAAGAAATAAAAGGAATCCAAATCGGAAAAGAAGAAGTAAAGCTGTCACTATTTGCAGATGACATGATACTATACATAGAGAATCCTAAAGATGCTACCAGAAAACTCCTAGAGCTAATCAATGAATTTGGTAAAGTAGCAGGATACAAAATTAATGCACAGAAATCTCTTGCATTTCTATACACTAATGACGAAAAATCTGAAAGTGAAATTAAGAAAACACTCCCATTTACCATTGCAACAAAAAGAATAAAATATCTAGGAATAAACCTACCTAAGGAGACAAAAGACCTGTATGCAGAAAATTATAAGACACTGATGAAAGAAATTAAAGATGATACAAATAGATGGAGAGATATACCATGTTCCTGGATTGGAAGAATCAACATTGTGAAAATGACTCTACTACCCAAAGCAATCTACAGATTCAATGCAATCCCTATCAAACTACCACTGGCATTTTTCACAGAACTAGAACAAAAAATTTCACAATTTGTATGGAAACACAAAAGACCCCGAATAGCCAAAGCAATCTTGAGAACGAAAAATGGAGCTGGGGGAATCAGGCTCCCTGACTTCAGACTATATTACAAAGCTTCAGTAATCAAGACAGTTTGGTACTGGCACAAAAACAGAAATATAGATCAATGGAACAGGATAGAAAGCCCAGAGATAAACCCACACACATATGGGCACCTTATTTTTGATAAAGGAGGCAAGCATATACAGTGGAGAAAAGACAGCCTCTTCAATAAGTGGTGCTGGGAAAATTGGACAGGTACATGTAAAAGTATGAAAATAGAACACTCCCTGACACCATGCACAAAAATAAACTCAAAATGGATTAAAGACCTAAGTGTAAGGGCAGACACTATCAAACTCTTAGAGGAAAACATAGGCAGAACACTCTATGACATACATCACAGCAAGATTCTTTTTGACCCAGCTCCCAGAGAAATGGAAATAAGAACACAAATAAACAAATGGGACCTAATGAAACTTAAAAGCTTTTGCACAGCAAAGGAAACCATAAACAAGACCAAAAGACAACCATCAGAATGGGAGAAAATATTTGCAAATGAAGCAACTGACAAAGGATTAATCTCCAAGATTTACAAGCAGCTCATGCAGCTCAATAACAAAAAAACGAACAACCCAATCCAAAAATGGGCCGAAGACCTAAATAGACATTTCTCCAAAGAAGATATACAGATGGCCTACAGACACATGAAAGAATGCTCAACATCATTAATCATTAGAGAAATGCAAATCAAAACTACAATGAGATATCATCTCACTCCGGTCAGAATGGCCATCATCAAAAAATCTAGAAACAATAAATGCTGGAGAGGGTGTGGAGGAAAGGGAACACTCTTGCACTGTTGGTGGGAATGTAAATTGATACAGCCACTATGGAGAACAGTATGGAGGTTCCTTAAAAAACTACAAATAGAACTACCATACGACCCAGCAATCCCACTACTGGGCATATACCCTGAGAAAACCATAGGTCAAAAAGAGTCATGTACCAAAATGTTCATTGCAGCTCTATTTACAATAGCCAGGACATGGAAGCAATCTAAATGTCCATCGACAGATGAATGGATAAAGAAGATGTGGCACATATATACAATGGAATATTACTCAGCCATAAAAAGAAATGAAATGGAGGTATTTGTAATGAGGTGGATGGAGTTAGAGTCTGTCATACAGAGTGAAGTAAGTCAGAAAGAGAAAAACAAATACAGTATGCTAACACATATATACGGAATCTAAGGGGAAAAAAAAAAAAAAAAAAGAGAAAAAAAAAAAAAAAAAAAAAAAAAAAAAAAAAAAAAAAGGCCATGAAGAACCTAGTGGCAAGACGGGAATAAAGACACAGACCTACTAGAGAATGGACTTGAGGATATGGGGAGGGGGTGGGGTGAGATGTGACAGGGTAAGAGAGTGTCATGGACATATATACACTACCAAATGTAAAATAGATAACTAGTGGGAAGCAGCCGCATAGCACAGGGAGATCAGCTCGGTGCTTTGTGACCATCTAGAGGGATGGGATGGGGAGGGTGGGAGGGAGGGAGATGCAAGAGGGAAGAGAAATGGGAACATATTGTATATGTATAACTGATTCACTTTGTTATAAAGCAGAAGCTAACACACCATTGTAAGGCAATTATACTTCAATAAAGATGTTAAAAAAAAAAAAAAAAAAAAAAAAAAAAAAAAAAAAAAAAAAACCAGAAATGCAGGACAGGCCATGGAGAAATGGGAGCCTTGCTACACTGATGGGCGGGATGTAAATCGCCAACAGCCACTCTGGAGAAGTGTACGGTGTGTCCTGAAACATCTAAAAAACACAGCTTAGAGAGCATAGGGCACTTCCACGCATGGGGGGATAAAGTGGGAAAATTGAAAATCAGCAAGACACAAGCACCCCAAAGTTTAGGGCTGCTCTGTTGACAAGGACCTCCACTTCATTCCACCTTAAATATCCCAGGAAAGCGAAAAATGGATCAAAAAGTTGTGGTCCTTATGTACAATGGAATATCACTCAGCCATGAAATCAATGTCATAAGGCTAGTAGCAGCATGATGAGTGGATTTAGGTAAGACGATTCTAAGTGAAATAAGTCACACAGAAAAGGACACTTCTCATAAGGTGTCACTTATAGAGGGAATGTAAAAACCGTTACACTTGAACTGAATTACAAAACAGAACAGAGTCACACATGCAGAAAACACACTATGGCTGCTTAACGGGAAAGGTGAGGTGGGGTGATACATAAAACAAGAGTTTCAAATTAGCTCAGATACCGTTCCATAAACCCAATATGTAATAGACAAGACCTACTCCTTGCTCAGAGAACTGGACTCAACACGCCCGATTCACCGCACAAGAATATATCTGACTAGTAATAATCTTAAAACCTATGTATTGATATCTCTCTGTTAGTGTGTCAAGTGGGTGTAAAGCGGCATAAACACAGCCGTGAAAAGCAGCTAAACCCCATTATAAAAATAAATTACTTTTAAAAACCCATGAAACAAAGACAGGGAAAGAGAGAGAAATTCTTACACAATTCGTTCAGGGGCTGTGATGCAACCTGGATTGACCATATCTAGACCCACAGCTGGATGAGACATAAGGGTGGACACTCTTGGGGCTGAGAGGTTTGGTGAGGTTGGGTGAGCAAACGCAGACCCTTTAAAGTAATACTGCGTGCTACCCATCGCATGGGTCCCAAATCTCCAGGTTCAAGGGCATCTTCCTACATCGAAAACATGCATGAGAAACCCAGAAGATGGTACACCGTGTGATGGGGAAAGGTTTCTAAAACGCACCTCATTTCTCATCTCCTTGTGCTCGGGTTCGCCATTCCAGCCACTTTACTAGCAATCTCCCTACTTGGAGCATCAGCACCTTTAACCTCCTGTTCCGTACAGGTTGCAATTTGTCCTGAGGATGAACGGGAAGACGGGGAACCAATGAGAGACTAGCTCTTGGTGTTGGGACAGGCACAGGTCACTCCATTTTCCCATCAGGAAGAAGAATTAACCACAGGCTCAGCCTGCCCCCCGGAACCAGAACAGGGCCTGAAGCCATCCTGCGCTTTTGCGGCCAGCTCCCAAGAAAGCGACTTGTAAAATGGAGTTTCAGGGCACTGCAATTCACAAACCTGCAGAGTTATAAATGATAACTCTCGTCCACAAATATATTGAGGGAAGGCAAAGAAGAGGATTTGAAATCAAGGCAGAATTGCAGGAAACAGATTTCAGGAGGTAGATTCGAATCGCCTTTAAAGCACATGAAAAGCGGCAAAACGTTGACAATGATGCCCTTGGCCAAAAAGGGCGTATGCGTTTTTTCCTGAATATATTCAGGAAAAAACGCATACGCCCTTTTTGGCCAACCAAGCAACCTGGAAAGGCAAATCAGCGCTACAAAGAAGTCTCGCTTCCCATCGGTCAAAAGGGCCATGCTGAAAAAAGTGTCAAAACCAGAAATGCAGGACAGGCCATGGAGAAATGGGAGCCTTGCTACACTGATGGGCGGGATGTAAATCGCCAACAGCCACTCTGGAGAAGTGTACGGTGTGTCCTGAAACATCTAAAAAACACAGCTTAGAGAGCATAGGGCACTTCCACGCATGGGGGGATAAAGTGGGAAAATTGAAAATCAGCAAGACACAAGCACCCCAAAGTTTAGGGCTGCTCTGTTGACAAGGACCTCCACTTCATTCCACCTTAAATATCCCAGGAAAGCGAAAAATGGATCAAAAAGTTGTGGTCCTTATGTACAATGGAATATCACTCAGCCATGAAATCAATGTCATAAGGCTAGTAGCAGCATGATGAGTGGATTTAGGTAAGACGATTCTAAGTGACATAAGTCACACAGAAAAGGACACTTCTCATAAGGTGTCACTTATAGAGGGAATGTAAAAACCGTTACACTTGAACTGAATTACAAAACAGAACAGAGTCACACATGCAGAAAACACACTATGGCTGCTTAACGGGAAAGGTGAGGTGGGGTGATACATAAAACAAGAGTTTCAAATTAGCTCAGATACCGTTCCATAAACCCAATATGTAATAGACAAGACCTACTCCTTGCTCAGAGAACTGGACTCAACACGCCCGATTCACCGCACAAGAATATATCTGACTAGTAATAATCTTAAAACCTATGTATTGATATCTCTCTGTTAGTGTGTCAAGTGGGTGTAAAGCGGCATAAACACAGCCGTGAAAAGCAGCTAAACCCCATTATAAAAATAAATTACTTTTAAAAACCCATGAAACAAAGACAGGGAAAGAGAGAGAAATTCTTACACAATTCGTTCAGGGGCTGTGATGCAACCTGGATTGACCATATCTAGACCCACAGCTGGATGAGACATAAGGGTGGACACTCTTGGGGCTGAGAGGTTTGGTGAGGTTGGGTGAGCAAACGCAGACCCTTTAAAGTAATACTGCGTGCTACCCATCGCATGGGTCCCAAATCTCCAGGTTCAAGGGCATCTTCCTACATCGAAAACATGCATGAGAAACCCAGAAGATGGTACACCGTGTGATGGGGAAAGGTTTCTAAAACGCACCTCATTTCTCATCTCCTTGTGCTCGGGTTCGCCATTCCAGCCACTTTACTAGCAATCTCCCTACTTGGAGCATCAGCACCTTTAACCTCCTGTTCCGTACAGGTTGCAATTTGTCCTGAGGATGAACGGGAAGACGGGGAACCAATGAGAGACTAGCTCTTGGTGTTGGGACAGGCACAGGTCACTCCATTTTCCCATCAGGAAGAAGAATTAACCACAGGCTCAGCCTGCCCCCCGGAACCAGAACAGGGCCTGAAGCCATCCTGCGCTTTTGCGGCCAGCTCCCAAAAAAGCGACTTGTAAAATGGAGTTTCAGGGCACTGCAATTCACAAACCTGCAGAGTTATAAATGATAACTCTCGTCCACAAATATATTGAGGGAAGGCAAAGAAGAGGATTTGAAATCAAGGCAGAATTGCAGGAAACAGATTTGAGGAGGTAGATTCGAATCGCCTTTAAAGCACATGAAAAGCGGCAAAACGTTGACAATGATGCCCTTGGCCAAAAAGGGCGTATGCGTTTTTTCCTGAATATATTCAGGAAAAAACGCATACGCCCTTTTTGGCCAACCAAGCAACCTGGAAAGGCAAATCAGCGCTACAAAGAAGTCTCGCTTCCCATCGGTCAAAAGGGCCATGCTGAAAAAAGTGTCAAAACCAGAAATGCAGGACAGGCCATGGAGAAATGGGAGCCTTGCTACACTGATGGGCGGGATGTAAATCGCCAACAGCCACTCTGGAGAAGTGTACGGTGTGTCCTGAAACATCTAAAAAACACAGCTTAGAGAGCATAGGGCACTTCCACGCATGGGGGGATAAAGTGGGAAAATTGAAAATCAGCAAGACACAAGCACCCCAAAGTTTAGGGCTGCTCTGTTGACAAGGACCTCCACTTCATTCCACCTTAAATATCCCAGGAAAGCGAAAAATGGATCAAAAAGTTGTGGTCCTTATGTACAATGGAATATCACTCAGCCATGAAATCAATGTCATAAGGCTAGTAGCAGCATGATGAGTGGATTTAGGTAAGACGATTCTAAGTGAAATAAGTCACACAGAAAAGGACACTTCTCATAAGGTGTCACTTATAGAGGGAATGTAAAAACCGTTACACTTGAACTGAATTACAAAACAGAACAGAGTCACACATGCAGAAAACACACTATGGCTGCTTAACGGGAAAGGTGAGGTGGGGTGATACATAAAACAAGAGTTTCAAATTAGCTCAGATACCGTTCCATAAACCCAATATGTAATAGACAAGACCTACTCCTTGCTCAGAGAACTGGACTCAACACGCCCGATTCACCGCACAAGAATATATCTGACTAGTAATAATCTTAAAACCTATGTATTGATATCTCTCTGTTAGTGTGTCAAGTGGGTGTAAAGCGGCATAAACACAGCCGTGAAAAGCAGCTAAACCCCATTATAAAAATAAATTACTTTTAAAAACCCATGAAACAAAGACAGGGAAAGAGAGAGAAATTCTTACACAATTCGTTCAGGGGCTGTGATGCAACCTGGATTGACCATATCTAGACCCACAGCTGGATGAGACATAAGGGTGGACACTCTTGGGGCTGAGAGGTTTGGTGAGGTTGGGTGAGCAAACGCAGACCCTTTAAAGTAATACTGCGTGCTACCCATCGCATGGGTCCCAAATCTCCAGGTTCAAGGGCATCTTCCTACATCGAAAACATGCATGAGAAACCCAGAAGATGGTACACCGTGTGATGGGGAAAGGTTTCTAAAACGCACCTCATTTCTCATCTCCTTGTGCTCGGGTTCGCCATTCCAGCCACTTTACTAGCAATCTCCCTACTTGGAGCATCAGCACCTTTAACCTCCTGTTCCGTACAGGTTGCAATTTGTCCTGAGGATGAACGGGAAGACGGGGAACCAATGAGAGACTAGCTCTTGGTGTTGGGACAGGCACAGGTCACTCCATTTTCCCATCAGGAAGAAGAATTAACCACAGGCTCAGCCTGCCCCCCGGAACCAGAACAGGGCCTGAAGCCATCCTGCGCTTTTGCGGCCAGCTCCCAAAAAAGCGACTTGTAAAATGGAGTTTCAGGGCACTGCAATTCACAAACCTGCAGAGTTATAAATGATAACTCTCGTCCACAAATATATTGAGGGAAGGCAAAGAAGAGGATTTGAAATCAAGGCAGAATTGCAGGAAACAGATTTGAGGAGGTAGATTCGAATCGCCTTTAAAGCACATGAAAAGCGGCAAAACGTTGACAATGATGCCCTTGGCCAAAAAGGGCGTATGCGTTTTTTCCTGAATATATTCAGGAAAAAACGCATACGCCCTTTTTGGCCAACCAAGCAACCTGGAAAGGCAAATCAGCGCTACAAAGAAGTCTCGCTTCCCATCGGTCAAAAGGGCCATGCTGAAAAAAGTGTCAAAACCAGAAATGCAGGACAGGCCATGGAGAAATGGGAGCCTTGCTACACTGATGGGCGGGATGTAAATCGCCAACAGCCACTCTGGAGAAGTGTACGGTGTGTCCTGAAACATCTAAAAAACACAGCTTAGAGAGCATAGGGCACTTCCACGCATGGGGGGATAAAGTGGGAAAATTGAAAATCAGCAAGACACAAGCACCCCAAAGTTTAGGGCTGCTCTGTTGACAAGGACCTCCACTTCATTCCACCTTAATTATCCCAGGAAAGCGAAAAATGGATCAAAAAGTTGTGGTCCTTATGTACAATGGAATATCACTCAGCCATGAAATCAATGTCATAAGGCTAGTAGCAGCATGATGAGTGGATTTAGGTAAGACGATTCTAAGTGAAATAAGTCACACAGAAAAGGACACTTCTCATAAGGTGTCACTTATAGAGGGAATGTAAAAACCGTTACACTTGAACTGAATTACAAAACAGAACAGAGTCACACATGCAGAAAACACACTATGGCTGCTTAACGGGAAAGGTGAGGTGGGGTGATACATAAAACAAGAGTTTCAAATTAGCTCAGATACCGTTCCATAAACCCAATATGTAATAGACAAGACCTACTCCTTGCTCAGAGAACTGGACTCAACACGCCCGATTCACCGCACAAGAATATATCTGACTAGTAATAATCTTAAAACCTATGTATTGATATCTCTCTGTTAGTGTGTCAAGTGGGTGTAAAGCGGCATAAACACAGCCGTGAAAAGCAGCTAAACCCCATTATAAAAATAAATTACTTTTAAAAACCCATGAAACAAAGACAGGGAAAGAGAGAGAAATTCTTACACAATTCGTTCAGGGGCTGTGATGCAACCTGGATTGACCATATCTAGACCCACAGCTGGATGAGACATAAGGGTGGACACTCTTGGGGCTGAGAGGTTTGGTGAGGTTGGGTGAGCAAACGCAGACCCTTTAAAGTAATACTGCGTGCTACCCATCGCATGGGTCCCAAATCTCCAGGTTCAAGGGCATCTTCCTACATCGAAAACATGCATGAGAAACCCAGAAGATGGTACACCGTGTGATGGGGAAAGGTTTCTAAAACGCACCTCATTTCTCATCTCCTTGTGCTCGGGTTCGCCATTCCAGCCACTTTACTAGCAATCTCCCTACTTGGAGCATCAGCACCTTTAACCTCCTGTTCCGTACAGGTTGCAATTTGTCCTGAGGATGAACGGGAAGACGGGGAACCAATGAGAGACTAGCTCTTGGTGTTGGGACAGGCACAGGTCACTCCATTTTCCCATCAGGAAGAAGAATTAACCACAGGCTCAGCCTGCCCCCCGGAACCAGAACAGGGCCTGAAGCCATCCTGCGCTTTTGCGGCCAGCTCCCAAAAAAGCGACTTGTAAAATGGAGTTTCAGGGCACTGCAATTCACAAACCTGCAGAGTTATAAATGATAACTCTCGTCCACAAATATATTGAGGGAAGGCAAAGAAGAGGATTTGAAATCAAGGCAGAATTGCAGGAAACAGATTTCAGGAGGTAGATTCGAATCGCCTTTAAAGCACATGAAAAGCGGCAAAACGTTGACAATGATGCCCTTGGCCAAAAAGGGCGTATGCGTTTTTTCCTGAATATATTCAGGAAAAAACGCATACGCCCTTTTTGGCCAACCAAGCAACCTGGAAAGGCAAATCAGCGCTACAAAGAAGTCTCGCTTCCCATCGGTCAAAAGGGCCATGCTGAAAAAAGTGTCAAAACCAGAAATGCAGGACAGGCCATGGAGAAATGGGAGCCTTGCTACACTGATGGGCGGGATGTAAATCGCCAACAGCCACTCTGGAGAAGTGTACGGTGTGTCCTGAAACATCTAAAAAACACAGCTTAGAGAGCATAGGGCACTTCCACGCATGGGGGGATAAAGTGGGAAAATTGAAAATCAGCAAGACACAAGCACCCCAAAGTTTAGGGCTGCTCTGTTGACAAGGACCTCCACTTCATTCCACCTTAAATATCCCAGGAAAGCGAAAAATGGATCAAAAAGTTGTGGTCCTTATGTACAATGGAATATCACTCAGCCATGAAATCAATGTCATAAGGCTAGTAGCAGCATGATGAGTGGATTTAGGTAAGACGATTCTAAGTGAAATAAGTCACACAGAAAAGGACACTTCTCATAAGGTGTCACTTATAGAGGGAATGTAAAAACCGTTACACTTGAACTGAATTACAAAACAGAACAGAGTCACACATGCAGAAAACACACTATGGCTGCTTAACGGGAAAGGTGAGGTGGGGTGATACATAAAACAAGAGTTTCAAATTAGCTCAGATACCGTTCCATAAACCCAATATGTAATAGACAAGACCTACTCCTTGCTCAGAGAACTGGACTCAACACGCCCGATTCACCGCACAAGAATATATCTGACTAGTAATAATCTTAAAACCTATGTATTGATATCTCTCTGTTAGTGTGTCAAGTGGGTGTAAAGCGGCATAAACACAGCCGTGAAAAGCAGCTAAACCCCATTATAAAAATAAATTACTTTTAAAAACCCATGAAACAAAGACAGGGAAAGAGAGAGAAATTCTTACACAATTCGTTCAGGGGCTGTGATGCAACCTGGATTGACCATATCTAGACCCACAGCTGGATGAGACATAAGGGTGGACACTCTTGGGGCTGAGAGGTTTGGTGAGGTTGGGTGAGCAAACGCAGACCCTTTAAAGTAATACTGCGTGCTACCCATCGCATGGGTCCCAAATCTCCAGGTTCAAGGGCATCTTCCTACATCGAAAACATGCATGAGAAACCCAGAAGATGGTACACCGTGTGATGGGGAAAGGTTTCTAAAACGCACCTCATTTCTCATCTCCTTGTGCTCGGGTTCGCCATTCCAGCCACTTTACTAGCAATCTCCCTACTTGGAGCATCAGCACCTTTAACCTCCTGTTCCGTACAGGTTGCAATTTGTCCTGAGGATGAACGGGAAGACGGGGAACCAATGAGAGACTAGCTCTTGGTGTTGGGACAGGCACAGGTCACTCCATTTTCCCATCAGGAAGAAGAATTAACCACAGGCTCAGCCTGCCCCCCGGAACCAGAACAGGGCCTGAAGCCATCCTGCGCTTTTGCGGCCAGCTCCCAAAAAAGCGACTTGTAAAATGGAGTTTCAGGGCACTGCAATTCACAAACCTGCAGAGTTATAAATGATAACTCTCGTCCACAAATATATTGAGGGAAGGCAAAGAAGAGGATTTGAAATCAAGGCAGAATTGCAGGAAACAGATTTGAGGAGGTAGATTCGAATCGCCTTTAAAGCACATGAAAAGCGGCAAAACGTTGACAATGATGCCCTTGGCCAAAAAGGGCGTATGCGTTTTTTCCTGAATATATTCAGGAAAAAACGCATACGCCCTTTTTGGCCAACCAAGCAACCTGGAAAGGCAAATCAGCGCTACAAAGAAGTCTCGCTTCCCATCGGTCAAAAGGGCCATGCTGAAAAAAGTGTCAAAACCAGAAATGCAGGACAGGCCATGGAGAAATGGGAGCCTTGCTACACTGATGGGCGGGATGTAAATCGCCAACAGCCACTCTGGAGAAGTGTACGGTGTGTCCTGAAACATCTAAAAAACACAGCTTAGAGAGCATAGGGCACTTCCACGCATGGGGGGATAAAGTGGGAAAATTGAAAATCAGCAAGACACAAGCACCCCAAAGTTTAGGGCTGCTCTGTTGACAAGGACCTCCACTTCATTCCACCTTAAATATCCCAGGAAAGCGAAAAATGGATCAAAAAGTTGTGGTCCTTATGTACAATGGAATATCACTCAGCCATGAAATCAATGTCATAAGGCTAGTAGCAGCATGATGAGTGGATTTAGGTAAGACGATTCTAAGTGAAATAAGTCACACAGAAAAGGACACTTCTCATAAGGTGTCACTTATAGAGGGAATGTAAAAACCGTTACACTTGAACTGAATTACAAAACAGAACAGAGTCACACATGCAGAAAACACACTATGGCTGCTTAACGGGAAAGGTGAGGTGGGGTGATACATAAAACAAGAGTTTCAAATTAGCTCAGATACCGTTCCATAAACCCAATATGTAATAGACAAGACCTACTCCTTGCTCAGAGAACTGGACTCAACACGCCCGATTCACCGCACAAGAATATATCTGACTAGTAATAATCTTAAAACCTATGTATTGATATCTCTCTGTTAGTGTGTCAAGTGGGTGTAAAGCGGCATAAACACAGCCGTGAAAAGCAGCTAAACCCCATTATAAGAATAAATTACTTTTAAAAACCCATGAAACAAAGACAGGGAAAGAGAGAGAAATTCTTACACAATTCGTTCAGGGGCTGTGATGCAACCTGGATTGACCATATCTAGACCCACAGCTGGATGAGACATAAGGGTGGACACTCTTGGGGCTGAGAGGTTTGGTGAGGTTGGGTGAGCAAACGCAGACCCTTTAAAGTAATACTGCGTGCTACCCATCGCATGGGTCCCAAATCTCCAGGTTCAAGGGCATCTTCCTACATCGAAAACATGCATGAGAAACCCAGAAGATGGTACACCGTGTGATGGGGAAAGGTTTCTAAAACGCACCTCATTTCTCATCTCCTTGTGCTCGGGTTCGCCATTCCAGCCACTTTACTAGCAATCTCCCTACTTGGAGCATCAGCACCTTTAACCTCCTGTTCCGTACAGGTTGCAATTTGTCCTGAGGATGAACGGGAAGACGGGGAACCAATGAGAGACTAGCTCTTGGTGTTGGGACAGGCACAGGTCACTCCATTTTCCCATCAGGAAGAAGAATTAACCACAGGCTCAGCCTGCCCCCCGGAACCAGAACAGGGCCTGAAGCCATCCTGCGCTTTTGCGGCCAGCTCCCAAAAAAGCGACTTGTAAAATGGAGTTTCAGGGCACTGCAATTCACAAACCTGCAGAGTTATAAATGATAACTCTCGTCCACAAATATATTGAGGGAAGGCAAAGAAGAGGATTTGAAATCAAGGCAGAATTGCAGGAAACAGAATTCAGGAGGTAGATTCGAATCGCCTTTAAAGCACATGAAAAGCGGCAAAACGTTGACAATGATGCCCTTGGCCAAAAAGGGCGTATGCGTTTTTTCCTGAATATATTCAGGAAAAAACGCATACGCCCTTTTTGGCCAACCAAGCAACCTGGAAAGGCAAATCAGCGCTACAAAGAAGTCTCGCTTCCCATCGGTCAAAAGGGCCATGCTGAAAAAAGTGTCAAAACCAGAAATGCAGGACAGGCCATGGAGAAATGGGAGCCTTGCTACACTGATGGGCGGGATGTAAATCGCCAACAGCCACTCTGGAGAAGTGTACGGTGTGTCCTGAAACATCTAAAAAACACAGCTTAGAGAGCATAGGGCACTTCCACGCATGGGGGGATAAAGTGGGAAAATTGAAAATCAGCAAGACACAAGCACCCCAAAGTTTAGGGCTGCTCTGTTGACAAGGACCTCCACTTCATTCCACCTTAAATATCCCAGGAAAGCGAAAAATGGATCAAAAAGTTGTGGTCCTTATGTACAATGGAATATCACTCAGCCATGAAATCAATGTCATAAGGCTAGTAGCAGCATGATGAGTGGATTTAGGTAAGACGATTCTAAGTGAAATAAGTCACACAGAAAAGGACACTTCTCATAAGGTGTCACTTATAGAGGGAATGTAAAAACCGTTACACTTGAACTGAATTACAAAACAGAACAGAGTCACACATGCAGAAAACACACTATGGCTGCTTAACGGGAAAGGTGAGGTGGGGTGATACATAAAACAAGAGTTTCAAATTAGCTCAGATACCGTTCCATAAACCCAATATGTAATAGACAAGACCTACTCCTTGCTCAGAGAACTGGACTCAACACGCCCGATTCACCGCACAAGAATATATCTGACTAGTAATAATCTTAAAACCTATGTATTGATATCTCTCTGTTAGTGTGTCAAGTGGGTGTAAAGCGGCATAAACACAGCCGTGAAAAGCAGCTAAACCCCATTATAAAAATAAATTACTTTTAAAAACCCATGAAACAAAGACAGGGAAAGAGAGAGAAATTCTTACACAATTCGTTCAGGGGCTGTGATGCAACCTGGATTGACCATATCTAGACCCACAGCTGGATGAGACATAAGGGTGGACACTCTTGGGGCTGAGAGGTTTGGTGAGGTTGGGTGAGCAAACGCAGACCCTTTAAAGTAATACTGCGTGCTACCCATCGCATGGGTCCCAAATCTCCAGGTTCAAGGGCATCTTCCTACATCGAAAACATGCATGAGAAACCCAGAAGATGGTACACCGTGTGATGGGGAAAGGTTTGTAAAACGCACCTCATTTCTCATCTCCTTGTGCTCGGGTTCGCCATTCCAGCCACTTTACTAGCAATCTCCCTACTTGGAGCATCAGCACCTTTAACCTCCTGTTCCGTACAGGTTGCAATTTGTCCTGAGGATGAACGGGAAGACGGGGAACCAATGAGAGACTAGCTCTTGGTGTTGGGACAGGCACAGGTCACTCCATTTTCCCATCAGGAAGAAGAATTAACCACAGGCTCAGCCTGCCCCCCGGAACCAGAACAGGGCCTGAAGCCATCCTGCGCTTTTGCGGCCAGCTCCCAAAAAAGCGACTTGTAAAATGGAGTTTCAGGGCACTGCAATTCACAAACCTGCAGAGTTATAAATGATAACTCTCGTCCACAAATATATTGAGGGAAGGCAAACAAGAGGATTTGAAATCAAGGCAGAATTGCAGGAAACAGATTTCAGGAGGTAGATTCGAATCGCCTTTAAAGCACATGAAAAGCGGCAAAACGTTGACAATGATGCCCTTGGCCAAAAAGGGCGTATGCGTTTTTTCCTGAATATATTCAGGAAAAAACGCATACGCCCTTTTTGGCCAACCAAGCAACCTGGAAAGGCAAATCAGCGCTACAAAGAAGTCTCGCTTCCCATCGGTCAAAAGGGCCATGCTGAAAAAAGTGTCAAAACCAGAAATGCAGGACAGGCCATGGAGAAATGGGAGCCTTGCTACACTGATGGGCGGGATGTAAATCGCCAACAGCCACTCTGGAGAAGTGTACGGTGTGTCCTGAAACATCTAAAAAACACAGCTTAGAGAGCATAGGGCACTTCCACGCATGGGGGGATAAAGTGGGAAAATTGAAAATCAGCAAGACACAAGCACCCCAAAGTTTAGGGCTGCTCTGTTGACAAGGACCTCCACTTCATTCCACCTTAAATATCCCAGGAAAGCGAAAAATGGATCAAAAAGTTGTGGTCCTTATGTACAATGGAATATCACTCAGCCATGAAATCAATGTCATAAGGCTAGTAGCAGCATGATGAGTGGATTTAGGTAAGACGATTCTAAGTGAAATAAGTCACACAGAAAAGGACACTTCTCATAAGGTGTCACTTATAGAGGGAATGTAAAAACCGTTACACTTGAACTGAATTACAAAACAGAACAGAGTCACACATGCAGAAAACACACTATGGCTGCTTAACGGGAAAGGTGAGGTGGGGTGATACATAAAACAAGAGTTTCAAATTAGCTCAGATACCGTTCCATAAACCCAATATGTAATAGACAAGACCTACTCCTTGCTCAGAGAACTGGACTCAACACGCCCGATTCACCGCACAAGAATATATCTGACTAGTAATAATCTTAAAACCTATGTATTGATATCTCTCTGTTAGTGTGTCAAGTGGGTGTAAAGCGGCATAAACACAGCCGTGAAAAGCAGCTAAACCCCATTATAAAAATAAATTACTTTTAAAAACCCATGAAACAAAGACAGGGAAAGAGAGAGAAATTCTTACACAATTCGTTCAGGGGCTGTGATGCAACCTGGATTGACCATATCTAGACCCACAGCTGGATGAGACATAAGGGTGGACACTCTTGGGGCTGAGAGGTTTGGTGAGGTTGGGTGAGCAAACGCAGACCCTTTAAAGTAATACTGCGTGCTACCCATCGCATGGGTCCCAAATCTCCAGGTTCAAGGGCATCTTCCTACATCGAAAACATGCATGAGAAACCCAGAAGATGGTACACCGTGTGATGGGGAAAGGTTTCTAAAACGCACCTCATTTCTCATCTCCTTGTGCTCGGGTTCGCCATTCCAGCCACTTTACTAGCAATCTCCCTACTTGGAGCATCAGCACCTTTAACCTCCTGTTCCGTACAGGTTGCAATTTGTCCTGAGGATGAACGGGAAGACGGGGAACCAATGAGAGACTAGCTCTTGGTGTTGGGACAGGCACAGGTCACTCCATTTTCCCATCAGGAAGAAGAATTAACCACAGGCTCAGCCTGCCCCCCGGAACCAGAACAGGGCCTGAAGCCATCCTGCGCTTTTGCGGCCAGCTCCCAAAAAAGCGACTTGTAAAATGGAGTTTCAGGGCACTGCAATTCACAAACCTGCAGAGTTATAAATGATAACTCTCGTCCACAAATATATTGAGGGAAGGCAAAGAAGAGGATTTGAAATCAAGGCAGAATTGCAGGAAACAGATTTCAGGAGGTAGATTCGAATCGCCTTTAAAGCACATGAAAAGCGGCAAAACGTTGACAATGATGCCCTTGGCCAAAAAGGGCGTATGCGTTTTTTCCTGAATATATTCAGGAAAAAACGCATACGCCCTTTTTGGCCAACCAAGCAACCTGGAAAGGCAAATCAGCGCTACAAAGAAGTCTCGCTTCCCATCGGTCAAAAGGGCCATGCTGAAAAAAGTGTCAAAACCAGAAATGCAGGACAGGCCATGGAGAAATGGGAGCCTTGCTACACTGATGGGCGGGATGTAAATCGCCAACAGCCACTCTGGAGAAGTGTACGGTGTGTCCTGAAACATCTAAAAAACACAGCTTAGAGAGCATAGGGCACTTCCACGCATGGGGGGATAAAGTGGGAAAATTGAAAATCAGCAAGACACAAGCACCCCAAAGTTTAGGGCTGCTCTGTTGACAAGGACCTCCACTTCATTCCACCTTAAATATCCCAGGAAAGCGAAAAATGGATCAAAAAGTTGTGGTCCTTATGTACAATGGAATATCACTCAGCCATGAAATCAATGTCATAAGGCTAGTAGCAGCATGATGAGTGGATTTAGGTAAGACGATTCTAAGTGAAATAAGTCACACAGAAAAGGACACTTCTCATAAGGTGTCACTTATAGAGGGAATGTAAAAACCGTTACACTTGAACTGAATTACAAAACAGAACAGAGTCACACATGCAGAAAACACACTATGGCTGCTTAACGGGAAAGGTGAGGTGGGGTGATACATAAAACAAGAGTTTCAAATTAGCTCAGATACCGTTCCATAAACCCAATATGTAATAGACAAGACCTACTCCTTGCTCAGAGAACTGGACTCAACACGCCCGATTCACCGCACAAGAATATATCTGACTAGTAATAATCTTAAAACCTATGTATTGATATCTCTCTGTTAGTGTGTCAAGTGGGTGTAAAGCGGCATAAACACAGCCGTGAAAAGCAGCTAAACCCCATTATAAAAATAAATTACTTTTAAAAACCCATGAAACAAAGACAGGGAAAGAGAGAGAAATTCTTACACAATTCGTTCAGGGGCTGTGATGCAACCTGGATTGACCATATCTAGACCCACAGCTGGATGAGACATAAGGGTGGACACTCTTGGGGCTGAGAGGTTTGGTGAGGTTGGGTGAGCAAACGCAGACCCTTTAAAGTAATACTGCGTGCTACCCATCGCATGGGTCCCAAATCTCCAGGTTCAAGGGCATCTTCCTACATCGAAAACATGCATGAGAAACCCAGAAGATGGTACACCGTGTGATGGGGAAAGGTTTCTAAAACGCACCTCATTTCTCATCTCCTTGTGCTCGGGTTCGCCATTCCAGCCACTTTACTAGCAATCTCCCTACTTGGAGCATCAGCACCTTTAACCTCCTGTTCCGTACAGGTTGCAATTTGTCCTGAGGATGAACGGGAAGACGGGGAACCAATGAGAGACTAGCTCTTGGTGTTGGGACAGGCACAGGTCACTCCATTTTCCCATCAGGAAGAAGAATTAACCACAGGCTCAGCCTGCCCCCCGGAACCAGAACAGGGCCTGAAGCCATCCTGCGCTTTTGCGGCCAGCTCCCAAAAAAGCGACTTGTAAAATGGAGTTTCAGGGCACTGCAATTCACAAACCTGCAGAGTTATAAATGATAACTCTCGTCCACAAATATATTGAGGGAAGGCAAAGAAGAGGATTTGAAATCAAGGCAGAATTGCAGGAAACAGATTTCAGGAGGTAGATTCGAATCGCCTTTAAAGCACATGAAAAGCGGCAAAACGTTGACAATGATGCCCTTGGCCAAAAAGGGCGTATGCGTTTTTTCCTGAATATATTCAGGAAAAAACGCATACGCCCTTTTTGGCCAACCAAGCAACCTGGAAAGGCAAATCAGCGCTACAAAGAAGTCTCGCTTCCCATCGGTCAAAAGGGCCATGCTGAAAAAAGTGTCAAAACCAGAAATGCAGGACAGGCCATGGAGAAATGGGAGCCTTGCTACACTGATGGGCGGGATGTAAATCGCCAACAGCCACTCTGGAGAAGTGTACGGTGTGTCCTGAAACATCTAAAAAACACAGCTTAGAGAGCATAGGGCACTTCCACGCATGGGGGGATAAAGTGGGAAAATTGAAAATCAGCAAGACACAAGCACCCCAAAGTTTAGGGCTGCTCTGTTGACAAGGACCTCCACTTCATTCCACCTTAAATATCCCAGGAAAGCGAAAAATGGATCAAAAAGTTGTGGTCCTTATGTACAATGGAATATCACTCAGCCATGAAATCAATGTCATAAGGCTAGTAGCAGCATGATGAGTGGATTTAGGTAAGACGATTCTAAGTGAAATAAGTCACACAGAAAAGGACACTTCTCATAAGGTGTCACTTATAGAGGGAATGTAAAAACCGTTACACTTGAACTGAATTACAAAACAGAACAGAGTCACACATGCAGAAAACACACTATGGCTGCTTAACGGGAAAGGTGAGGTGGGGTGATACATAAAACAAGAGTTTCAAATTAGCTCAGATACCGTTCCATAAACCCAATATGTAATAGACAAGACCTACTCCTTGCTCAGAGAACTGGACTCAACACGCCCGATTCACCGCACAAGAATATATCTGACTAGTAATAATCTTAAAACCTATGTATTGATATCTCTCTGTTAGTGTGTCAAGTGGGTGTAAAGCGGCATAAACACAGCCGTGAAAAGCAGCTAAACCCCATTATAAAAATAAATTACTTTTAAAAACCCATGAAACAAAGACAGGGAAAGAGAGAGAAATTCTTACACAATTCGTTCAGGGGCTGTGATGCAACCTGGATTGACCATACCTAGACCCACAGCTGGATGAGACATAAGGGTGGACACTCTTGGGGCTGAGAGGTTTGGTGAGGTTGGGTGAGCAAACGCAGACCCTTTAAAGTAATACTGCGTGCTACCCATCGCATGGGTCCCAAATCTCCAGGTTCAAGGGCATCTTCCTACATCGAAAACATGCATGAGAAACCCAGAAGATGGTACACCGTGTGATGGGGAAAGGTTTCTAAAACGCACCTCATTTCTCATCTCCTTGTGCTCGGGTTCGCCATTCCAGCCACTTTACTAGCAATCTCCCTACTTGGAGCATCAGCACCTTTAACCTCCTGTTCCGTACAGGTTGCAATTTGTCCTGAGGATGAACGGGAAGACGGGGAACCAATGAGAGACTAGCTCTTGGTGTTGGGACAGGCACAGGTCACTCCATTTTCCCATCAGGAAGAAGAATTAACCACAGGCTCAGCCTGCCCCCCGGAACCAGAACAGGGCCTGAAGCCATCCTGCGCTTTTGCGGCCAGCTCCCAAAAAAGCGACTTGTAAAATGGAGTTTCAGGGCACTGCAATTCACAAACCTGCAGAGTTATAAATGATAACTCTCGTCCACAAATATATTGAGGGAAGGCAAAGAAGAGGATTTGAAATCAAGGCAGAATTGCAGGAAACAGATTTCAGGAGGTAGATTCGAATCGCCTTTAAAGCACATGAAAAGCGGCAAAACGTTGACAATGATGCCCTTGGCCAAAAAGGGCGTATGCGTTTTTTCCTGAATATATTCAGGAAAAAACGCATACGCCCTTTTTGGCCAACCAAGCAACCTGGAAAGGCAAATCAGCGCTACAAAGAAGTCTCGCTTCCCATCGGTCAAAAGGGCCATGCTGAAAAAAGTGTCAAAACCAGAAATGCAGGACAGGCCATGGAGAAATGGGAGCCTTGCTACACTGATGGGCGGGATGTAAATCGCCAACAGCCACTCTGGAGAAGTGTACGGTGTGTCCTGAAACATCTAAAAAACACAGCTTAGAGAGCATAGGGCACTTCCACGCATGGGGGGATAAAGTGGGAAAATTGAAAATCAGCAAGACACAAGCACCCCAAAGTTTAGGGCTGCTCTGTTGACAAGGACCTCCACTTCATTCCACCTTAAATATCCCAGGAAAGCGAAAAATGGATCAAAAAGTTGTGGTCCTTATGTACAATGGAATATCACTCAGCCATGAAATCAATGTCATAAGGCTAGTAGCAGCATGATGAGTGGATTTAGGTAAGACGATTCTAAGTGAAATAAGTCACACAGAAAAGGACACTTCTCATAAGGTGTCACTTATAGAGGGAATGTAAAAACCGTTACACTTGAACTGAATTACAAAACAGAACAGAGTCACACATGCAGAAAACACACTATGGCTGCTTAACGGGAAAGGTGAGGTGGGGTGATACATAAAACAAGAGTTTCAAATTAGCTCAGATACCGTTCCATAAACCCAATATGTAATAGACAAGACCTACTCCTTGCTCAGAGAACTGGACTCAACACGCCCGATTCACCGCACAAGAATATATCTGACTAGTAATAATCTTAAAACCTATGTATTGATATCTCTCTGTTAGTGTGTCAAGTGGGTGTAAAGCGGCATAAACACAGCCGTGAAAAGCAGCTAAACCCCATTATAAAAATAAATTACTTTTAAAAACCCATGAAACAAAGACAGGGAAAGAGAGAGAAATTCTTACACAATTCGTTCAGGGGCTGTGATGCAACCTGGATTGACCATATCTAGACCCACAGCTGGATGAGACATAAGGGTGGACACTCTTGGGGCTGAGAGGTTTGGTGAGGTTGGGTGAGCAAACACAGACCCTTTAAAGTAATACTGCGTGCTACCCATCGCATGGGTCCCAAATCTCCAGGTTCAAGGGCATCTTCCTACATCGAAAACATGCATGAGAAACCCAGAAGATGGTACACCGTGTGATGGGGAAAGGTTTCTAAAACGCACCTCATTTCTCATCTCCTTGTGCTCGGGTTCGCCATTCCAGCCACTTTACTAGCAATCTCCCTACTTGGAGCATCAGCACCTTTAACCTCCTGTTCCGTACAGGTTGCAATTTGTCCTGAGGATGAACGGGAAGACGGGGAACCAATGAGCGACTAGCTCTTGGTGTTGGGACAGGCACAGGTCACTCTATTTTCCCATCAGGAAGAAGAATTAACCACAGGCTCAGCCTGCCCCCCGGAACCAGAACAGGGCCTGAAGCCATCCTGCGCTTTTGCGGCCAGCTCCCAAAAAAGCGACTTGTAAAATGGAGTTTCAGGGCACTGCAATTCACAAACCTGCAGAGTTATAAATGATAACTCTCGTCCACAAATATATTGAGGGAAGGCAAAGAAGAGGATTTGAAATCAAGGCAGAATTGCAGGAAACAGAATTCAGGAGGTAGATTCGAATCGCCTTTAAAGCACATGAAAAGCGGCAAAACGTTGACAATGATGCCCTTGGCCAAAAAGGGCGTATGCGTTTTTTCCTGAATATATTCAGGAAAAAACGCATACGCCCTTTTTGGCCAACCAAGCAACCTGGAAAGGCAAATCAGCGCTACAAAGAAGTCTCGCTTCCCATCGGTCAAAAGGACCATGCTGAAAAAAGTGTCAAAACCAGAAATGCAGGACAGGCCATGGAGAAATGGGAGCCTTGCTACACTGATGGGCGGGATGTAAATCGCCAACAGCCACTCTGGAGAAGTGTACGGTGTGTCCTGAAACATCTAAAAAACACAGCTTAGAGAGCATAGGGCACTTCCACGCATGGGGGGATAAAGTGGGAAAATTGAAAATCAGCAAGACACAAGCACCCCAAAGTTTAGGGCTGCTCTGTTGACAAGGACCTCCACTTCATTCCACCTTAAATATCCCAGGAAAGCGAAAAATGGATCAAAAAGTTGTGGTCCTTATGTACAATGGAATATCACTCAGCCATGAAATCAATGTCATAAGGCTAGTAGCAGCATGATGAGTGGATTTAGGTAAGACGATTCTAAGTGAAATAAGTCACACAGAAAAGGACACTTCTCATAAGGTGTCACTTATAGAGGGAATGTAAAAACCGTTACACTTGAACTGAATTACAAAACAGAACAGAGTCACACATGCAGAAGACACACTATGGCTGCTTAACGGGAAAGGTGAGGTGGGGTGATACATAAAACAAGAGTTTCAAATTAGCTCAGATACCGTTCCATAAACCCAATATGTAATAGACAAGACCTACTCCTTGCTCAGAGAACTGGACTCAACACGCCCGATTCACCGCACAAGAATATATCTGACTAGTAATAATCTTAAAACCTATGTATTGATATCTCTCTGTTAGTGTGTCAAGTGGGTGTAAAGCGGCATAAACACAGCCGTGAAAAGCAGCTAAACCCCATTATAAAAATAAATTACTTTTAAAAACCCATGAAACAAAGACAGGGAAAGAGAGAGAAATTCTTACACAATTCGTTCAGGGGCTGTGATGCAACCTGGATTGACCATATCTAGACCCACAGCTGGATGAGACATAAGGGTGGACACTCTTGGGGCTGAGAGGTTTGGTGAGGTTGGGTGAGCAAACGCAGACCCTTTAAAGTAATACTGCGTGCTACCCATCGCATGGGTCCCAAATCTCCAGGTTCAAGGGCATCTTCCTACATCGAAAACATGCATGAGAAACCCAGAAGATGGTACACCGTGTGATGGGGAAAGGTTTCTAAAACGCACCTCATTTCTCATCTCCTTGTGCTCGGGTTCGCCATTCCAGCCACTTTACTAGCAATCTCCCTACTTGGAGCATCAGCACCTTTAACCTCCTGTTCCGTACAGGTTGCAATTTGTCCTGAGGATGAACGGGAAGACGGGGAACCAATGAGCGACTAGCTCTTGGTGTTGGGACAGGCACAGGTCACTCCATTTTCCCATCAGGAAGAAGAATTAACCACAGGCTCAGCCTGCCCCCCGGAACCAGAACAGGGCCTGAAGCCATCCTGCGCTTTTGCGGCCATCTCCCTAAAAAGCGACTTGTAAAATGGAGTTTCAGGGCACTGCAATTCACAAACCTGCAGAGTTATAAATGATAACTCTCGTCCACAAATATATTGAGGGAAGGCAAAGAAGAGGATTTGAAATCAAGGCAGAATTGCAGGAAACAGATTTCAGGAGGTAGATTCGAATCGCCTTTAAAGCACATGAAAAGCGGCAAAACGTTGACAATGATGCCCTTGGCCAAAAAGGGCGTATGCGTTTTTTCCTGAATATATTCAGGAAAAAACGCATACGCCCTTTTTGGCCAACCAAGCAACCTGGAAAGGCAAATCAGCGCTACAAAGAAGTCTCGCTTCCCATCGGTCAAAAGGGCCATGCTGAAAAAAGTGTCAAAACCAGAAATGCAGGACAGGCCATGGAGAAATGGGAGCCTTGCTACACTGATGGGCGGGATGTAAATCGCCAACAGCCACTCTGGAGAAGTGTACGGTGTGTCCTGAAACATCTAAAAAACACAGCTTAGAGAGCATAGGGCACTTCCACGCATGGGGGGATAAAGTGGGAAAATTGAAAATCAGCAAGACACAAGCACCCCAAAGTTTAGGGCTGCTCTGTTGACAAGGACCTCCACTTCATTCCACCTTAAATATCCCAGGAAAGCGAAAAATGGATCAAAAAGTTGTGGTCCTTATGTACAATGGAATATCACTCAGCCATGAAATCAATGTCATAAGGCTAGTAGCAGCATGATGAGTGGATTTAGGTAAGACGATTCTAAGTGAAATAAGTCACACAGAAAAGGACACTTCTCATAAGGTGTCACTTATAGAGGGAATGTAAAAACCGTTACACTTGAACTGAATTACAAAACAGAACAGAGTCACACATGCAGAAAACACACTATGGCTGCTTAACGGGAAAGGTGAGGTGGGGTGATACATAAAACAAGAGTTTCAAATTAGCTCAGATACCGTTCCATAAACCCAATATGTAATAGACAAGACCTACTCCTTGCTCAGAGAACTGGACTCAACACGCCCGATTCACCGCACAAGAATATATCTGACTAGTAATAATCTTAAAACCTATGTATTGATATCTCTCTGTTAGTGTGTCAAGTGGGTGTAAAGCGGCATAAACACAGCCGTGAAAAGCAGCTAAACCCCATTATAAAAATAAATTACTTTTAAAAACCCATGAAACAAAGACAGGGAAAGAGAGAGAAATTCTTACACAATTCGTTCAGGGGCTGTGATGCAACCTGGATTGACCATATCTAGACCCACAGCTGGATGAGACATAAGGGTGGACACTCTTGGGGCTGAGAGGTTTGGTGAGGTTGGGTGAGCAAACGCAGACCCTTTAAAGTAATACTGCGTGCTACCCATCGCATGGGTCCCAAATCTCCAGGTTCAAGGGCATCTTCCTACATCGAAAACATGCATGAGAAACCCAGAAGATGGTACACCGTGTGATGGGGAAAGGTTTCTAAAACGCACCTCATTTCTCATCTCCTTGTGCTCGGGTTCGCCATTCCAGCCACTTTACTAGCAATCTCCCTACTTGGAGCATCAGCACCTTTAACCTCCTGTTCCGTACAGGTTGCAATTTGTCCTGAGGATGAACGGGAAGACGGGGAACCAATGAGAGACTAGCTCTTGGTGTTGGGACAGGCACAGGTCACTCCATTTTCCCATCAGGAAGAAGAATTAACCACAGGCTCAGCCTGCCCCCCGGAACCAGAACAGGGCCTGAAGCCATCCTGCGCTTTTGCGGCCAGCTCCCAAAAAAGCGACTTGTAAAATGGAGTTTCAGGGCACTGCAATTCACAAACCTGCAGAGTTATAAATGATAACTCTCGTCCACAAATATATTGAGGGAAGGCAAAGAAGAGGATTTGAAATCAAGGCAGAATTGCAGGAAACAGAATTCAGGAGGTAGATTCGAATCGCCTTTAAAGCACATGAAAAGCGGCAAAACGTTGACAATGATGCCCTTGGCCAAAAAGGGCGTATGCGTTTTTTCCTGAATATATTCAGGAAAAAACGCATACGCCCTTTTTGGCCAACCAAGCAACCTGGAAAGGCAAATCAGCGCTACAAAGAAGTCTCGCTTCCCATCGGTCAAAAGGGCCATGCTGAAAAAAGTGTCAAAACCAGAAATGCAGGACAGGCCATGGAGAAATGGGAGCCTTGCTACACTGATGGGCGGGATGTAAATCGCCAACAGCCACTCTGGAGAAGTGTACGGTGTGTCCTGAAACATCTAAAAAACACAGCTTAGAGAGCATAGGGCACTTCCACGCATGGGGGGATAAAGTGGGAAAATTGAAAATCAGCAAGACACAAGCACCCCAAAGTTTAGGGCTGCTCTGTTGACAAGGACCTCCACTTCATTCCACCTTAAATATCCCAGGAAAGCGAAAAATGGATCAAAAAGTTGTGGTCCTTATGTACAATGGAATATCACTCAGCCATGAAATCAATGTCATAAGGCTAGTAGCAGCATGATGAGTGGATTTAGGTAAGACGATTCTAAGTGAAATAAGTCACACAGAAAAGGACACTTCTCATAAGGTGTCACTTATAGAGGGAATGTAAAAACCGTTACACTTGAACTGAATTACAAAACAGAACAGAGTCACACATGCAGAAAACACACTATGGCTGCTTAACGGGAAAGGTGAGGTGGGGTGATACATAAAACAAGAGTTTCAAATTAGCTCAGATACCGTTCCATAAACCCAATATGTAATAGACAAGACCTACTCCTTGCTCAGAGAACTGGACTCAACACGCCCGATTCACCGCACAAGAATATATCTGACTAGTAATAATCTTAAAACCTATGTATTGATATCTCTCTGTTAGTGTGTCAAGTGGGTGTAAAGCGGCATAAACACAGCCGTGAAAAGCAGCTAAACCCCATTATAAAAATAAATTACTTTTAAAAACCCATGAAACAAAGACAGGGAAAGAGAGAGAAATTCTTACACAATTCGTTCAGGGGCTGTGATGCAACCTGGATTGACCATATCTAGACCCACAGCTGGATGAGACATAAGGGTGGACACTCTTGGGGCTGAGAGGTTTGGTGAGGTTGGGTGAGCAAACGCAGACCCTTTAAAGTAATACTGCGTGCTACCCATCGCATGGGTCCCAAATCTCCAGGTTCAAGGGCATCTTCCTACATCGAAAACATGCATGAGAAACCCAGAAGATGGTACACCGTGTGATGGGGAAAGGTTTGTAAAACGCACCTCATTTCTCATCTCCTTGTGCTCGGGTTCGCCATTCCAGCCACTTTACTAGCAATCTCCCTACTTGGAGCATCAGCACCTTTAACCTCCTGTTCCGTACAGGTTGCAATTTGTCCTGAGGATGAACGGGAAGTCGGGGAACCAATGAGAGACTAGCTCTTGGTGTTGGGACAGGCACAGGTCACTCTATTTTCCCATCAGGAAGAAGAATTAACCACAGGCTCAGCCTGCCCCCCGGAACCAGAACAGGGCCTGAAGCCATCCTGCGCTTTTGCGGCCAGCTCCCAAGAAAGCGACTTGTAAAATGGAGCTTCAGGGCACTGCAATTCACAAACCTGCAGAGTTATAAATGATAACTCTCGTCCACAAATATATTGAGGGAAGGCAAAGAAGAGGATTTGAAATCAAGGCAGAATTGCAGGAAACAGATTTCAGGAGGTAGATTCGAATCGCCTTTAAAGCACATGAAAAGCGGCAAAACGTTGACAATGATGCCCTTGGCCAAAAAGGGCGTATGCGTTTTTTCCTGAATATATTCAGGAAAAAACGCATACGCCCTTTTTGGCCAACCAAGCAACCTGGAAAGGCAAATCAGCGCTACAAAGAAGTCTCGCTTCCCATCGGTCAAAAGGGCCATGCTGAAAAAAGTGTCAAAACCAGAAATGCAGGACAGGCCATGGAGAAATGGGAGCCTTGCTACACTGATGGGCGGGATGTAAATCGCCAACAGCCACTCTGGAGAAGTGTACGGTGTGTCCTGAAACATCTAAAAAACACAGCTTAGAGAGCATAGGGCACTTCCACGCATGGGGGGATAAAGTGGGAAAATTGAAAATCAGCAAGACACAAGCACCCCAAAGTTTAGGGCTGCTCTGTTGACAAGGACCTCCACTTCATTCCACCTTAAATATCCCAGGAAAGCGAAAAATGGATCAAAAAGTTGTGGTCCTTATGTACAATGGAATATCACTCAGCCATGAAATCAATGTCATAAGGCTAGTAGCAGCATGATGAGTGGATTTAGGTAAGACGATTCTAAGTGAAATAAGTCACACAGAAAAGGACACTTCTCATAAGGTGTCACTTATAGAGGGAATGTAAAAACCGTTACACTTGAACTGAATTACAAAACAGAACAGAGTCACACATGCAGAAAACACACTATGGCTGCTTAACGGGAAAGGTGAGGTGGGGTGATACATAAAACAAGAGTTTCAAATTAGCGCAGATACCGTTCCATAAACCCAATATGTAATAGACAAGACCTACTCCTTGCTCAGAGAACTGGACTCAACACGCCCGATTCACCGCACAAGAATATATCTGACTAGTAATAATCTTAAAACCTATGTATTGATATCTCTCTGTTAGTGTGTCAAGTGGGTGTAAAGCGGCATAAACACAGCCGTGAAAAGCAGCTAAACCCCATTATAAAAATAAATTACTTTTAAAAACCCATGAAACAAAGACAGGGAAAGAGAGAGAAATTCTTACACAATTCGTTCAGGGGCTGTGATGCAACCTGGATTGACCATATCTAGACCCACAGCTGGATGAGACATAAGGGTGGACACTCTTGGGGCTGAGAGGTTTGGTGAGGTTGGGTGAGCAAACGCAGACCCTTTAAAGTAATACTGCGTGCTACCCATCGCATGGGTCCCAAATCTCCAGGTTCAAGGGCATCTTCCTACATCGAAAACATGCATGAGAAACCCAGAAGATGGTACACCGTGTGATGGGGAAAGGTTTCTAAAACGCACCTCATTTCTCATCTCCTTGTGCTCGGGTTCGCCATTCCAGCCACTTTACTAGCAATCTCCCTACTTGGAGCATCAGCACCTTTAACCTCCTGTTCCGTACAGGTTGCAATTTGTCCTGAGGATGAACGGGAAGACGGGGAACCAATGAGAGACTAGCTCTTGGTGTTTGGACAGGCACAGGTCACTCCATTTTCCCATCAGGAAGAAGAATTAACCACAGGCTCAGCCTGCCCCCCGGAACCAGAACAGGGCCTGAAGCCATCCTGCGCTTTTGCGGCCAGCTCCCAAGAAAGCGACTTGTAAAATGGAGTTTCAGGGCACTGCAATTCACAAACCTGCAGAGTTATAAATGATAACTCTCGTCCACAAATATATTGAGGGAAGGCAAAGAAGAGGATTTGAAATCAAGGCAGAATTGCAGGAAACAGATTTCAGGAGGTAGATTCGAATCGCCTTTAAAGCACATGAAAAGCGGCAAAACGTTGACAATGATGCCCTTGGCCAAAAAGGGCGTATGCGTTTTTTCCTGAATATATTCAGGAAAAAACGCATACGCCCTTTTTGGCCAACCAAGCAACCTGGAAAGGCAAATCAGCGCTACAAAGAAGTCTCGCTTCCCATCGGTCAAAAGGGCCATGCTGAAAAAAGTGTCAAAACCAGAAATGCAGGACAGGCCATGGAGAAATGGGAGCCTTGCTACACTGATGGGCGGGATGTAAATCGCCAACAGCCACTCTGGAGAAGTGTACGGTGTGTCCTGAAACATCTAAAAAACACAGCTTAGAGAGCATAGGGCACTTCCACGCATGGGGGGATAAAGTGGGAAAATTGAAAATCAGCAAGACACAAGCACCCCAAAGTTTAGGGCTGCTCTGTTGACAAGGACCTCCACTTCATTCCACCTTAAATATCCCAGGAAAGCGAAAAATGGATCAAAAAGTTGTGGTCCTCATGTACAATGGAATATCACTCAGCCATGAAATCAATGTCATAAGGCTAGTAGCAGCATGATGAGTGGATTTAGGTAAGACGATTCTAAGTGAAATAAGTCACACAGAAAAGGACACTTCTCATAAGGTGTCACTTATAGAGGGAATGTAAAAACCGTTACACTTGAACTGAATTACAAAACAGAACAGAGTCACACATGCAGAAAACACACTATGGCTGCTTAACGGGAAAGGTGAGGTGGGGTGATACATAAAACAAGAGTTTCAAATTAGCTCAGATACCGTTCCATAAACCCAATATGTAATAGACAAGACCTACTCCTTGCTCAGAGAACTGGACTCAACACGCCCGATTCACCGCACAAGAATATATCTGACTAGTAATAATCTTAAAACCTATGTATTGATATCTCTCTGTTAGTGTGTCAAGTGGGTGTAAAGCGGCATAAACACAGCCGTGAAAAGCAGCTAAACCCCATTATAAAAATAAATTACTTTTAAAAACCCATGAAACAAAGACAGGGAAAGAGAGAGAAATTCTTACACAATTCGTTCAGGGGCTGTGATGCAACCTGGATTGACCATATCTAGACCCACAGCTGGATGAGACATAAGGGTGGACACTCTTGGGGCTGAGAGGTTTGGTGAGGTTGGGTGAGCAAACGCAGACCCTTTAAAGTAATACTGCGTGCTACCCATCGCATGGGTCCCAAATCTCCAGGTTCAAGGGCATCTTCCTACATCGAAAACATGCATGAGAAACCCAGAAGATGGTACACCGTGTGATGGGGAAAGGTTTGTAAAACGCACCTCATTTCTCATCTCCTTGTGCTCGGGTTCGCCATTCCAGCCACTTTACTAGCAATCTCCCTACTTGGAGCATCAGCACCTTTAACCTCCTGTTCCGTACAGGTTGCAATTTGTCCTGAGGATGAACGGGAAGACGGGGAACCAATGAGAGACTAGCTCTTGGTGTTGGGACAGGCACAGGTCACTCCATTTTCCCATCAGGAAGAAGAATTAACCACAGGCTCAGCCTGCCCCCCGGAACCAGAACAGGGCCTGAAGCCATCCTGCGCTTTTGCGGCCAGCTCCCAAGAAAGCGACTTGTAAAATGGAGTTTCAGGGCACTGCAATTCACAAACCTGCAGAGTTATAAATGATAACTCTCGTCCACAAATATATTGAGGGAAGGCAAAGAAGAGGATTTGAAATCAAGGCAGAATTGCAGGAAACAGAATTCAGGAGGTAGATTCGAATCGCCTTGAAAGCACATGAAAAGCGGCAAAACGTTGACAATGATGCCCTTGGCCAAAAAGGGCGTATGCGTTTTTTCCTGAATATATTCAGGAAAAAACGCATACGCCCTTTTTGGCCAACCAAGCAACCTGGAAAGGCAAATCAGCGCTACAAAGAAGTCTCGCTTCCCATCGGTCAAAAGGGCCATGCTGAAAAAAGTGTCAAAACCAGAAATGCAGGACAGGCCATGGAGAAATGGGAGCCTTGCTACACTGATGGGCGGGATGTAAATCGCCAACAGCCACTCTGGAGAAGTGTACGGTGTGTCCTGAAACATCTAAAAAACACAGCTTAGAGAGCATAGGGCACTTCCACGCATGGGGGGATAAAGTGGGAAAATTGAAAATCAGCAAGACACAAGCACCCCAAAGTTTAGGGCTGCTCTGTTGACAAGGACCTCCACTTCATTCCACCTTAAATATCCCAGGAAAGCGAAAAATGGATCAAAAAGTTGTGGTCCTTATGTACAATGAAATATCACTCAGCCATGAAATCAATGTCATAAGGCTAGTAGCAGCATGATGAGTGGATTTAGGTAAGACGATTCTAAGTGAAATAAGTCACACAGAAAAGGACACTTCTCATAAGGTGTCACTTATAGAGGGAATGTAAAAACCGTTACACTTGAACTGAATTACAAAACAGAACAGAGTCACACATGCAGAAAACACACTATGGCTGCTTAACGGGAAAGGTGAGGTGGGGTGATACATAAAACAAGAGTTTCAAATTAGCTCAGATACCGTTCCATAAACCCAATATGTAATAGACAAGACCTACTCCTTGCTCAGAGAACTGGACTCAACACGCCCGATTCACCGCACAAGAATATATCTGACTAGTAATAATCTTAAAACCTATGTATTGATATCTCTCTGTTAGTGTGTCAAGTGGGTGTAAAGCGGCATAAACACAGCCGTGAAAAGCAGCTAAACCCCATTATAAAAATAAATTACTTTTAAAAACCCATGAAACAAAGACAGGGAAAGAGAGAGAAATTCTTACACAATTCGTTCAGGGGCTGTGATGCAACCTGGATTGACCATATCTAGACCCACAGCTGGATGAGACATAAGGGTGGACACTCTTGGGGCTGAGAGGTTTGGTGAGGTTGGGTGAGCAAACGCAGACCCTTTAAAGTAATACTGCGTGCTACCCATCGCATGGGTCCCAAATCTCCAGGTTCAAGGGCATCTTCCTACATCGAAAACATGCATGAGAAACCCAGAAGATGGTACACCGTGTGATGGGGAAAGGTTTGTAAAACGCACCTCATTTCTCATCTCCTTGTGCTCGGGTTCGCCATTCCAGCCACTTTACTAGCAATCTCCCTACTTGGAGCATCAGCACCTTTAACCTCCTGTTCCGTACAGGTTGCAATTTGTCCTGAGGATGAACGGGAAGACGGGGAACCAATGAGAGACTAGCTCTTGGTGTTGGGACAGGCACAGGTCACTCCATTTTCCCATCAGGAAGAAGAATTAACCACAGGCTCAGCCTGCCCCCCGGAACCAGAACAGGGCCTGAAGCCATCCTGCGCTTTTGCGGCCAGCTCCCAAGAAAGCGACTTGTAAAATGGAGTTTCAGGGCACTGCAATTCACAAACCTGCAGAGTTATAAATGATAACTCTCGTCCACAAATATATTGAGGGAAGGCAAAGAAGAGGATTTGAAATCAAGGCAGAATTGCAGGAAACAGAATTCAGGAGGTAGATTCGAATCGCCTTGAAAGCACATGAAAAGCGGCAAAACGTTGACAATGATGCCCTTGGCCAAAAAGGGCGTATGCGTTTTTTCCTGAATATATTCAGGAAAAAACGCATACGCCCTTTTTGGCCAACCAAGCAACCTGGAAAGGCAAATCAGCGCTACAAAGAAGTCTCGCTTCCCATCGGTCAAAAGGGCCATGCTGAAAAAAGTGTCAAAACCAGAAATGCAGGACAGGCCATGGAGAAATGGGAGCCTTGCTACACTGATGGGTGGGATGTAAATCGCCAACAGCCACTCTGGAGAAGTGTACGGTGTGTCCTGAAACATCTAAAAAACACAGCTTAGAGAGCATAGGGCACTTCCACGCATGGGGGGATAAAGAGGGAAAATTGAAAATCAGCAAGACACAAGCACCCCAAAGTTTAGGGCTGCTCTGTTGACAAGGACCTCCACTTCATTCCACCTTAAATATCCCAGGAAAGCGAAAAATGGATCAAAAAGTTGTGGTCCTTATGTACAATGGAATAACACTCAGCCATGAAATCAATGTCATAAGGCTAGTAGCAGCATGATGAGTGGATTTAGGTAAGACGATTCTAAGTGAAATAAGTCACACAGAAAAGGACACTTCTCATAAGGTGTCACTTATAGAGGGAATGTAAAAACCGTTACACTTGAACTGAATTACAAAACAGAACAGAGTCACACATGCAGAAAACACACTATGGCTGCTTAACGGGAAAGGTGAGGTGGGGTGATACATAAAACAAGAGTTTCAAATTAGCTCAGATACCGTTCCATAAACCCAATATGTAATAGACAAGACCTACTCCTTGCTCAGAGAACTGGACTCAACACGCCCGATTCACCGCACAAGAATATATCTGACTAGTAATAATCTTAAAACCTATGTATTGATATCTCTCTGTTAGTGTGTCAAGTGGGTGTAAAGCGGCATAAACACAGCCGTGAAAAGCAGCTAAACCCCATTATAAAAATAAATTACTTTTAAAAACCCATGAAACAAAGACAGGGAAAGAGAGAGAAATTCTTACACAATTCGTTCAGGGGCTGTGATGCAACCTGGATTGACCATATCTAGACCCACAGCTGGATGAGACATAAGGGTGGACACTCTTGGGGCTGAGAGGTTTGGTGAGGTTGGGTGAGCAAACGCAGACCCTTTAAAGTAATACTGCGTGCTACCCATCGCATGGGTCCCAAATCTCCAGGTTCAAGGGCATCTTCCTACACCGAAAACATGCATGAGAAACCCAGAAGATGGTACACCGTGTGATGGGGAAAGGTTTCTAAAACGCACCTCATTTCTCATCTCCTTGTGCTCGGGTTCGCCATTCCAGCCACTTTACTAGCAATCTCCCTACTTGGAGCATCAGCACCTTTAAACTCCTGTTCCGTACAGGTTGCAATTTGTCCTGAGGATGAACGGGAAGACGGGGAACCAATGAGAGACTAGCTCTTGGTGTTGGGACAGGCACAGGTCACTCTATTTTCCCATCAGGAAGAAGAATTAACCACAGGCTCAGCCTGCCCCCCGGAACCAGAACAGGGCCTGAAGCCATCCTGCGCTTTTGCGGCCAGCTCCCAAAAAAGCGACTTGTAAAATGGAGCTTCAGGGCACTGCAATTCACAAACCTGCAGAGTTATAAATGATAACTCTCGTCCACAAATATATTGAGGGAAGGCAAACAAGAGGATTTGAAATCAAGGCAGAATTGCAGGAAACAGATTTCAGGAGGTAGATTCGAATCGCCTTTAAAGCACATGAAAAGCGGCAAAACGTTGACAATGATGCCCTTGGCCAAAAAGGGCGTATGCGTTTTTTCCTGAATATATTCAGGAAAAAACGCATACGCCCTTTTTGGCCAACCAAGCAACCTGGAAAGGCAAATCAGCGCTACAAAGAAGTCTCGCTTCCCATCGGTCAAAAGGGCCATGCTGAAAAAAGTGTCAAAACCAGAAATGCAGGACAGGCCATGGAGAAATGGGAGCCTTGCTACACTGATGGGCGGGATGTAAATTGCCAACAGCCACTCTGGAGAAGTGTACGGTGTGTCCTGAAACATCTAAAAAACACAGCTTAGAGAGCATAGGGCACTTCCACGCATGGGGGGATAAAGAGGGAAAATTGAAAATCAGCAAGACACAAGCACCCCAAAGTTTAGGGCTGCTCTGTTGACAAGGACCTCCACTTCATTCCACCTTAAATATCCCCGGAAAGCGAAAAATGGATCAAAAAGTTGTGGACCTTATGTACAATGGAATAACACTCAGCCATGAAATCAATGTCATAAGGCTAGTAGCAGCATGATGAGTGGATTTAGGTAAGACGATTCTAAGTGAAATAAGTCACACAGAAAAGGACACTTCTCATAAGGTGTCACTTATAGAGGGAATGTAAAAACCGTTACACTTGAACTGAATTACAAAACAGAACAGAGTCACACATGCAGAAAACACACTATGGCTGCTTAACGGGAAAGGTGAGGTGGGGTGATACATAAAACAAGAGTTTCAAATTAGCTCAGATACCGTTCCATAAACCCAATATGTAATAGACAAGACCTACTCCTTGCTCAGAGAACTGGACTCAACACGCCCGATTCACCGCACAAGAATATATCTGACTAGTAATAATCTTAAAACCTATGTATTGATATCTCTCTGTTAGTGTGTCAAGTGGGTGTAAAGCGGCATAAACACAGCCGTGAAAAGCAGCTAAACCCCATTATAAAAATAAATTACTTTTAAAAACCCATGAAACAAAGACAGGGAAAGAGAGAGAAATTCTTACACAATTCGTTCAGGGGCTGTGATGCAACCTGGATTGACCATATCTAGACCCACAGCTGGATGAGACATAAGGGTGGACACTCTTGGGGCTGAGAGGTTTGGTGAGGTTGGGTGAGCAAACGCAGACCCTTTAAAGTAATACTGCGTGCTACCCATCGCATGGATCCCAAATCTCCAGGTTCAAGGGCATCTTCCTACACCGAAAACATGCATGAGAAACCCAGAAGATGGTACACCGTGTGATGGGGAAAGGTTTGTAAAACGCACCTCATTTCTCATCTCCTTGTGCTCGGGTTCGCCATTCCAGCCACTTTACTAGCAATCTCCCTACTTGGAGCATCAGCACCTTTAACCTCCTGCTCCGTACAGGTTGCAATTTGTCCTGAGGATGAACGGGAAGACGGGGAACCAATGAGAGACTAGCTCTTGGTGTTGGGACAGGCACAGGTCACTCCATTTTCCCATCAGGAAGAAGAATTAACCACAGGCTCAGCCTGCCCCCCGGAACCAGAACAGGGCCTGAAGCCATCCTGCGCTTTTGCGGCCAGCTCCCAAAAAAGCGACTTGTAAAATGGAGTTTCAGGGCACTGCAATTCACAAACCTGCAGAGTTATAAATGATAACTCTCGTCCACAAATATATTGAGGGAAGGCAAAGAAGAGGATTTGAAATCAAGGCAGAATTGCAGGAAACAGAATTCAGGAGGTAGATTCGAATCGCCTTTAAAGCACATGAAAAGCGGCAAAACGTTGACAATGATGCCCTTGGCCAAAAAGGGCGTATGCGTTTTTTCCTGAATATATTCAGGAAAAAACGCATACGCCCTTTTTGGCCAACCAAGCAACCTGGAAAGGCAAATCAGCGCTACAAAGAAGTCTCGCTTCCCATCGGTCAAAAGGGCCATGCTGAAAAAAGTGTCAAAACCAGAAATGCAGGACAGGCCATGGAGAAATGGGAGCCTTGCTACACTGATGGGCGGGATGTAAATCGCCAACAGCCACTCTGGAGAAGTGTACGGTGTGTCCTGAAACATCTAAAAAACACAGCTTAGAGAGCATAGGGCACTTCCACGCATGGGGGGATAAAGTGGGAAAATTGAAAATCAGCAAGACACAAGCACCCCAAAGTTTAGGGCTGCTCTGTTGACAAGGACCTCCACTTCATTCCACCTTAAATATCCCAGGAAAGCGAAAAATGGATCAAAAAGTTGTGGTCCTTATGTACAATGGAATATCACTCAGCCATGAAATCAATGTCATAAGGCTAGTAGCAGCATGATGAGTGGATTTAGGTAAGACGATTCTAAGTGAAATAAGTCACACAGAAAAGGACACTTCTCATAAGGTGTCACTTATAGAGGGAATGTAAAAACCGTTACACTTGAACTGAATTACAAAACAGAACAGAGTCACACATGCAGAAAACACACTATGGCTGCTTAACGGGAAAGGTGAGGTGGGGTGATACATAAAACAAGAGTTTCAAATTAGCTCAGATACCGTTCCATAAACCCAATATGTAATAGACAAGACCTACTCCTTGCTCAGAGAACTGGACTCAACACGCCCGATTCACCGCACAAGAATATATCTGACTAGTAATAATCTTAAAACCTATGTATTGATATCTCTCTGTTAGTGTGTCAAGTGGGTGTAAAGCGGCATAAACACAGCCGTGAAAAGCAGCTAAACCCCATTATAAAAATAAATTACTTTTAAAAACCCATGAAACAAAGACAGGGAAAGAGAGAGAAATTCTTACACAATTCGTTCAGGGGCTGTGATGCAACCTGGATTGACCATATCTAGACCCACAGCTGGATGAGACATAAGGGTGGACACTCTTGGGGCTGAGAGGTTTGGTGAGGTTGGGTGAGCAAACGCAGACCCTTTAAAGTAATACTGCGTGCTACCCATCGCATGGGTCCCAAATCTCCAGGTTCAAGGGCATCTTCCTACACCGAAAACATGCATGAGAAACCCAGAAGATGGTACACCGTGTGATGGGGAAAGGTTTCTAAAACGCACCTCATTTCTCATCTCCTTGTGCTCGGGTTCGCCATTCCAGCCACTTTACTAGCAATCTCCCTACTTGGAGCATCAGCACCTTTAACCTCCTGTTCCGTACAGGTTGCAATTTGTCCTGAGGATGAACGGGAAGACGGGGAACCAATGAGAGACTAGCTCTTGGTGTTGGGACAGGCACAGGTCACTCTATTTTCCCATCAGGAAGAAGAATTAACCACAGGCTCAGCCTGCCCCCCGGAACCAGAACAGGGCCTGAAGCCATCCTGCGCTTTTGCGGCCAGCTCCCAAAAAAGCGACTTGTAAAATGGAGCTTCAGGGCACTGCAATTCACAAACCTGCAGAGTTATAAATGATAACTCTCGTCCACAAATATATTGAGGGAAGGCAAACAAGAGGATTTGAAATCAAGGCAGAATTGCAGGAAACAGATTTCAGGAGGTAGATTCGAATCGCCTTTAAAGCACATGAAAAGCGGCAAAACGTTGACAATGATGCCCTTGGCCAAAAAGGGCGTATGCGTTTTTTCCTGAATATATTCAGGAAAAAACGCATACGCCCTTTTTGGCCAACCAAGCAACCTGGAAAGGCAAATCAGCGCTACAAAGAAGTCTCGCTTCCCATCGGTCAAAAGGGCCATGCTGAAAAAAGTGTCAAAACCAGAAATGCAGGACAGGCCATGGAGAAATGGGAGCCTTGCTACACTGATGGGCGGGATGTAAATTGCCAACAGCCACTCTGGAGAAGTGTACGGTGTGTCCTGAAACATCTAAAAAACACAGCTTAGAGAGCATAGGGCACTTCCACGCATGGGGGGATAAAGAGGGAAAATTGAAAATCAGCAAGACACAAGCACCCCAAAGTTTAGGGCTGCTCTGTTGACAAGGACCTCCACTTCATTCCACCTTAAATATCCCAGGAAAGCGAAAAATGGATCAAAAAGTTGTGGTCCTTATGTACAATGAAATATCACTCAGCCATGAAATCAATGTCATAAGGCTAGTAGCAGCATGATGAGTGGATTTAGGTAAGACGATTCTAAGTGAAATAAGTCACACAGAAAAGGACACTTCTCATAAGGTGTCACTTATAGAGGGAATGTAAAAACCGTTACACTTGAACTGAATTACAAAACAGAACAGAGTCACACATGCAGAAAACACACTATGGCTGCTTAACGGGAAAGGTGAGGTGGGGTGATACATAAAACAAGAGTTTCAAATTAGCTCAGATACCGTTCCATAAACCCAATATGTAATAGACAAGACCTACTCCTTGCTCAGAGAACTGGACTCAACACGCCCGATTCACCGCACAAGAATATATCTGACTAGTAATAATCTTAAAACCTATGTATTGATATCTCTCTGTTAGTGTGTCAAGTGGGTGTAAAGCGGCATAAACACAGCCGTGAAAAGCAGCTAAACCCCATTATAAAAATAAATTACTTTTAAAAACCCATGAAACAAAGACAGGGAAAGAGAGAGAAATTCTTACACAATTCGTTCAGGGGCTGTGATGCAACCTGGATTGACCATATCTAGACCCACAGCTGGATGAGACATAAGGGTGGACACTCTTGGGGCTGAGAGGTTTGGTGAGGTTGGGTGAGCAAACGCAGACCCTTTAAAGTAATACTGCGTGCTACCCATCGCATGGGTCCCAAATCTCCAGGTTCAAGGGCATCTTCCTACACCGAAAACATGCATGAGAAACCCAGAAGATGGTACACCGTGTGATGGGGAAAGGTTTCTAAAACGCACCTCATTTCTCATCTCCTTGTGCTCGGGTTCGCCATTCCAGCCACTTTACTAGCAATCTCCCTACTTGGAGCATCAGCACCTTTAACCTCCTGTTCCGTACAGGTTGCAATTTGTCCTGAGGATGAACGGGAAGACGGGGAACCAATGAGAGACTAGCTCTTGGTGTTGGGACAGGCACAGGTCACTCTATTTTCCCATCAGGAAGAAGAATTAACCACAGGCTCAGCCTGCCCCCCGGAACCAGAACAGGGCCTGAAGCCATCCTGCGCTTTTGCGGCCAGCTCCCAAAAAAGCGACTTGTAAAATGGAGCTTCAGGGCACTGCAATTCACAAACCTGCAGAGTTATAAATGATAACTCTCGTCCACAAATATATTGAGGGAAGGCAAACAAGAGGATTTGAAATCAAGGCAGAATTGCAGGAAACAGATTTCAGGAGGTAGATTCGAATCGCCTTGAAAGCACATGAAAAGCGGCAAAACGTTGACAATGATGCCCTTGGCCAAAAAGGGCGTATGCGTTTTTTCCTGAATATATTCAGGAAAAAACGCATACGCCCTTTTTGGCCAACCAAGCAACCTGGAAAGGCAAATCAGCGCTACAAAGAAGTCTCGCTTCCCATCGGTCAAAAGGGCCATGCTGAAAAAAGTGTCAAAACCAGAAATGCAGGACAGGCCATGGAGAAATGGGAGCCTTGCTACACTGATGGGCGGGATGTAAATTGCCAACAGCCACTCTGGAGAAGTGTACGGTGTGTCCTGAAACATCTAAAAAACACAGCTTAGAGAGCATAGGGCACTTCCACGCATGGGGGGATAAAGAGGGAAAATTGAAAATCAGCAAGACACAAGCACCCCAAAGTTTAGGGCTGCTCTGTTGACAAGGACCTCCACTTCATTCCACCTTAAATATCCCCGGAAAGCGAAAAATGGATCAAAAAGTTGTGGTCCTTATGTACAATGGAATAACACTCAGCCATGAAATCAATGTCATAAGGCTAGTAGCAGCATGATGAGTGGATTTAGGTAAGACGATTCTAAGTGAAATAAGTCACACAGAAAAGGACACTTCTCATAAGGTGTCACTTATAGAGGGAATGTAAAAACCGTTACACTTGAACTGAATTACAAAACAGAACAGAGTCACACATGCAGAAAACACACTATGGCTGCTTAACGGGAAAGGTGAGGTGGGGTGATACATAAAACAAGAGTTTCAAATTAGCTCAGATACCGTTCCATAAACCCAATATGTAATAGACAAGACCTACTCCTTGCTCAGAGAACTGGACTCAACACGCCCGATTCACCGCACAAGAATATATCTGACTAGTAATAATCTTAAAACCTATGTATTGATATCTCTCTGTTAGTGTGTCAAGTGGGTGTAAAGCGGCATAAACACAGCCGTGAAAAGCAGCTAAACCCCATTATAAAAATAAATTACTTTTAAAAACCCATGAAACAAAGACAGGGAAAGAGAGAGAAATTCTTACACAATTCGTTCAGGGGCTGTGATGCAACCTGGATTGACCATATCTAGACCCACAGCTGGATGAGACATAAGGGTGGACACTCTTGGGGCTGAGAGGTTTGGTGAGGTTGGGTGAGCAAACGCAGACCCTTTAAAGTAATACTGCGTGCTACCCATCGCATGGATCCCAAATCTCCAGGTTCAAGGGCATCTTCCTACACCGAAAACATGCATGAGAAACCCAGAAGATGGTACACCGTGTGATGGGGAAAGGTTTGTAAAACGCACCTCATTTCTCATCTCCTTGTGCTCGGGTTCGCCATTCCAGCCACTTTACTAGCAATCTCCCTACTTGGAGCATCAGCACCTTTAACCTCCTGCTCCGTACAGGTTGCAATTTGTCCTGAGGATGAACGGGAAGACGGGGAACCAATGAGAGACTAGCTCTTGGTGTTGGGACAGGCACAGGTCACTCCATTTTCCCATCAGGAAGAAGAATTAACCACAGGCTCAGCCTGCCCCCCGGAACCAGAACAGGGCCTGAAGCCATCCTGCGCTTTTGCGGCCAGCTCCCAAAAAAGCGACTTGTAAAATGGAGTTTCAGGGCACTGCAATTCACAAACCTGCAGAGTTATAAATGATAACTCTCGTCCACAAATATATTGAGGGAAGGCAAAGAAGAGGATTTGAAATCAAGGCAGAATTGCAGGAAACAGAATTCAGGAGGTAGATTCGAATCGCCTTTAAAGCACATGAAAAGCGGCAAAACGTTGACAATGATGCCCTTGGCCAAAAAGGGCGTATGCGTTTTTTCCTGAATATATTCAGGAAAAAACGCATACGCCCTTTTTGGCCAACCAAGCAACCTGGAAAGGCAAATCAGCGCTACAAAGAAGTCTCGCTTCCCATCGGTCAAAAGGGCCATGCTGAAAAAAGTGTCAAAACCAGAAATGCAGGACAGGCCATGGAGAAATGGGAGCCTTGCTACACTGATGGGCGGGATGTAAATCGCCAACAGCCACTCTGGAGAAGTGTACGGTGTGTCCTGAAACATCTAAAAAACACAGCTTAGAGAGCATAGGGCACTTCCACGCATGGGGGGATAAAGTGGGAAAATTGAAAATCAGCAAGACACAAGCACCCCAAAGTTTAGGGCTGCTCTGTTGACAAGGACCTCCACTTCATTCCACCTTAAATATCCCAGGAAAGCGAAAAATGGATCAAAAAGTTGTGGTCCTTATGTACAATGGAATATCACTCAGCCATGAAATCAATGTCATAAGGCTAGTAGCAGCATGATGAGTGGATTTAGGTAAGACGATTCTAAGTGAAATAAGTCACACAGAAAAGGACACTTCTCATAAGGTGTCACTTATAGAGGGAATGTAAAAACCGTTACACTTGAACTGAATTACAAAACAGAACAGAGTCACACATGCAGAAAACACACTATGGCTGCTTAACGGGAAAGGTGAGGTGGGGTGATACATAAAACAAGAGTTTCAAATTAGCTCAGATACCGTTCCATAAACCCAATATGTAATAGACAAGACCTACTCCTTGCTCAGAGAACTGGACTCAACACGCCCGATTCACCGCACAAGAATATATCTGACTAGTAATAATCTTAAAACCTATGTATTGATATCTCTCTGTTAGTGTGTCAAGTGGGTGTAAAGCGGCATAAACACAGCCGTGAAAAGCAGCTAAACCCCATTATAAAAATAAATTACTTTTAAAAACCCATGAAACAAAGACAGGGAAAGAGAGAGAAATTCTTACACAATTCGTTCAGGGGCTGTGATGCAACCTGGATTGACCATATCTAGACCCACAGCTGGATGAGACATAAGGGTGGACACTCTTGGGGCTGAGAGGTTTGGTGAGGTTGGGTGAGCAAACGCAGACCCTTTAAAGTAATACTGCGTGCTACCCATCGCATGGGTCCCAAATCTCCAGGTTCAAGGGCATCTTCCTACATCGAAAACATGCATGAGAAACCCAGAAGATGGTACACCGTGTGATGGGGAAAGGTTTGTAAAACGCACCTCATTTCTCATCTCCTTGTGCTCGGGTTCGCCATTCCAGCCACTTTACTAGCAATCTCCCTACTTGGAGCATCAGCACCTTTAACCTCCTGTTCCGTACAGGTTGCAATTTGTCCTGAGGATGAACGGGAAGTCGGGGAACCAATGAGAGACTAGCTCTTGGTGTTGGGACAGGCACAGGTCACTCTATTTTCCCATCAGGAAGAAGAATTAACCACAGGCTCAGCCTGCCCCCCGGAACCAGAACAGGGCCTGAAGCCATCCTGCGCTTTTGCGGCCAGCTCCCAAGAAAGCGACTTGTAAAATGGAGCTTCAGGGCACTGAAATTCACAAACCTGCAGAGTTATAAATGATAACTCTCGTCCACAAATATATTGAGGGAAGGCAAAGAAGAGGATTTGAAATCAAGGCAGAATTGCAGGAAACAGATTTCAGGAGGTAGATTCGAATCGCCTTTAAAGCACATGAAAAGCGGCAAAACGTTGACAATGATGCCCTTGGCCAAAAAGGGCGTATGCGTTTTTTCCTGAATATATTCAGGAAAAAACGCATACGCCCTTTTTGGCCAACCAAGCAACCTGGAAAGGCAAATCAGCGCTACAAAGAAGTCTCGCTTCCCATCGGTCAAAAGGGCCATGCTGAAAAAAGTGTCAAAACCAGAAATGCAGGACAGGCCATGGAGAAATGGGAGCCTTGCTACACTGATGGGCGGGATGTAAATCGCCAACAGCCACTCTGGAGAAGTGTACGGTGTGTCCTGAAACATCTAAAAAACACAGCTTAGAGAGCATAGGGCACTTCCACGCATGGGGGGATAAAGTGGGAAAATTGAAAATCAGCAAGACACAAGCACCCCAAAGTTTAGGGCTGCTCTGTTGACAAGGACCTCCACTTCATTCCACCTTAAATATCCCAGGAAAGCGAAAAATGGATCAAAAAGTTGTGGTCCTTATGTACAATGGAATATCACTCAGCCATGAAATCAATGTCATAAGGCTAGTAGCAGCATGATGAGTGGATTTAGGTAAGACGATTCTAAGTGAAATAAGTCACACAGAAAAGGACACTTCTCATAAGGTGTCACTTATAGAGGGAATGTAAAAACCGTTACACTTGAACTGAATTACAAAACAGAACAGAGTCACACATGCAGAAAACACACTATGGCTGCTTAACGGGAAAGGTGAGGTGGGGTGATACATAAAACAAGAGTTTCAAATTAGCTCAGATACCGTTCCATAAACCCAATATGTAATAGACAAGACCTACTCCTTGCTCAGAGAACTGGACTCAACACGCCCGATTCACCGCACAAGAATATATCTGACTAGTAATAATCTTAAAACCTATGTATTGATATCTCTCTGTTAGTGTGTCAAGTGGGTGTAAAGCGGCATAAACACAGCCGTGAAAAGCAGCTAAACCCCATTATAAAAATAAATTACTTTTAAAAACCCATGAAACAAAGACAGGGAAAGAGAGAGAAATTCTTACACAATTCGTTCAGGGGCTGTGATGCAACCTGGATTGACCATATCTAGACCCACAGCTGGATGAGACATAAGGGTGGACACTCTTGGGGCTGAGAGGTTTGGTGAGGTTGGGTGAGCAAACGCAGACCCTTTAAAGTAATACTGCGTGCTACCCATCGCATGGGTCCCAAATCTCCAGGTTCAAGGGCATCTTCCTACACCGAAAACATGCATGAGAAACCCAGAAGATGGTACACCGTGTGATGGGGAAAGGTTTCTAAAACGCACCTCATTTCTCATCTCCTTGTGCTCGGGTTCGCCATTCCAGCCACTTTACTAGCAATCTCCCTACTTGGAGCATCAGCACCTTTAACCTCCTGTTCCGTACAGGTTGCAATTTGTCCTGAGGATGAACGGGAAGACGGGGAACCAATGAGAGACTAGCTCTTGGTGTTGGGACAGGCACAGGTCACTCTATTTTCCCATCAGGAAGAAGAATTAACCACAGGCTCAGCCTGCCCCCCGGAACCAGAACAGGGCCTGAAGCCATCCTGCGCTTTTGCGGCCAGCTCCCAAAAAAGCGACTTGTAAAATGGAGCTTCAGGGCACTGCAATTCACAAACCTGCAGAGTTATAAATGATAACTCTCGTCCACAAATATATTGAGGGAAGGCAAACAAGAGGATTTGAAATCAAGGCAGAATTGCAGGAAACAGATTTCAGGAGGTAGATTCGAATCGCCTTGAAAGCACATGAAAAGCGGCAAAACGTTGACAATGATGCCCTTGGCCAAAAAGGGCGTATGCGTTTTTTCCTGAATATATTCAGGAAAAAACGCATACGCCCTTTTTGGCCAACCAAGCAACCTGGAAAGGCAAATCAGCGCTACAAAGAAGTCTCGCTTCCCATCGGTCAAAAGGGCCATGCTGAAAAAAGTGTCAAAACCAGAAATGCAGGACAGGCCATGGAGAAATGGGAGCCTTGCTACACTGATGGGCGGGATGTAAATTGCCAACAGCCACTCTGGAGAAGTGTACGGTGTGTCCTGAAACATCTAAAAAACACAGCTTAGAGAGCATAGGGCACTTCCACGCATGGGGGGATAAAGAGGGAAAATTGAAAATCAGCAAGACACAAGCACCCCAAAGTTTAGGGCTGCTCTGTTGACAAGGACCTCCACTTCATTCCACCTTAAATATCCCCGGAAAGCGAAAAATGGATCAAAAAGTTGTGGTCCTTATGTACAATGGAATAACACTCAGCCATGAAATCAATGTCATAAGGCTAGTAGCAGCATGATGAGTGGATTTAGGTAAGACGATTCTAAGTGAAATAAGTCACACAGAAAAGGACACTTCTCATAAGGTGTCACTTATAGAGGGAATGTAAAAACCGTTACACTTGAACTGAATTACAAAACAGAACAGAGTCACACATGCAGAAAACACACTATGGCTGCTTAACGGGAAAGGTGAGGTGGGGTGATACATAAAACAAGAGTTTCAAATTAGCTCAGATACCGTTCCATAAACCCAATATGTAATAGACAAGACCTACTCCTTGCTCAGAGAACTGGACTCAACACGCCCGATTCACCGCACAAGAATATATCTGACTAGTAATAATCTTAAAACCTATGTATTGATATCTCTCTGTTAGTGTGTCAAGTGGGTGTAAAGCGGCATAAACACAGCCGTGAAAAGCAGCTAAACCCCATTATAAAAATAAATTACTTTTAAAAACCCATGAAACAAAGACAGGGAAAGAGAGAGAAATTCTTACACAATTCGTTCAGGGGCTGTGATGCAACCTGGATTGACCATATCTAGACCCACAGCTGGATGAGACATAAGGGTGGACACTCTTGGGGCTGAGAGGTTTGGTGAGGTTGGGTGAGCAAACGCAGACCCTTTAAAGTAATACTGCGTGCTACCCATCGCATGGATCCCAAATCTCCAGGTTCAAGGGCATCTTCCTACACCGAAAACATGCATGAGAAACCCAGAAGATGGTACACCGTGTGATGGGGAAAGGTTTGTAAAACGCACCTCATTTCTCATCTCCTTGTGCTCGGGTTCGCCATTCCAGCCACTTTACTAGCAATCTCCCTACTTGGAGCATCAGCACCTTTAACCTCCTGCTCCGTACAGGTTGCAATTTGTCCTGAGGATGAACGGGAAGACGGGGAACCAATGAGAGACTAGCTCTTGGTGTTGGGACAGGCACAGGTCACTCCATTTTCCCATCAGGAAGAAGAATTAACCACAGGCTCAGCCTGCCCCCCGGAACCAGAACAGGGCCTGAAGCCATCCTGCGCTTTTGCGGCCAGCTCCCAAAAAAGCGACTTGTAAAATGGAGTTTCAGGGCACTGCAATTCACAAACCTGCAGAGTTATAAATGATAACTCTCGTCCACAAATATATTGAGGGAAGGCAAAGAAGAGGATTTGAAATCAAGGCAGAATTGCAGGAAACAGAATTCAGGAGGTAGATTCGAATCGCCTTTAAAGCACATGAAAAGCGGCAAAACGTTGACAATGATGCCCTTGGCCAAAAAGGGCGTATGCGTTTTTTCCTGAATATATTCAGGAAAAAACGCATACGCCCTTTTTGGCCAACCAAGCAACCTGGAAAGGCAAATCAGCGCTACAAAGAAGTCTCGCTTCCCATCGGTCAAAAGGGCCATGCTGAAAAAAGTGTCAAAACCAGAAATGCAGGACAGGCCATGGAGAAATGGGAGCCTTGCTACACTGATGGGCGGGATGTAAATCACCAACAGCCACTCTGGAGAAGTGTACGGTGTGTCCTGAAACATCTAAAAAACACAGCTTAGAGAGCATAGGGCACTTCCACGCATGGGGGGATAAAGTGGGAAAATTGAAAATCAGCAAGACACAAGCACCCCAAAGTTTAGGGCTGCTCTGTTGACAAGGACCTCCACTTCATTCCACCTTAAATATCCCAGGAAAGCGAAAAATGGATCAAAAAGTTGTGGTCCTTATGTACAATGGAATATCACTCAGCCATGAAATCAATGTCATAAGGCTAGTAGCAGCATGATGAGTGGATTTAGGTAAGACGATTCTAAGTGAAATAAGTCACACAGAAAAGGACACTTCTCATAAGGTGTCACTTATAGAGGGAATGTAAAAACCGTTACACTTGAACTGAATTACAAAACAGAACAGAGTCACACATGCAGAAAACACACTATGGCTGCTTAACGGGAAAGGTGAGGTGGGGTGATACATAAAACAAGAGTTTCAAATTAGCTCAGATACCGTTCCATAAACCCAATATGTAATAGACAAGACCTACTCCTTGCTCAGAGAACTGGACTCAACACGCCCGATTCACCGCACAAGAATATATCTGACTAGTAATAATCTTAAAACCTATGTATTGATATCTCTCTGTTAGTGTGTCAAGTGGGTGTAAAGCGGCATAAACACAGCCGTGAAAAGCAGCTAAACCCCATTATAAAAATAAATTACTTTTAAAAACCCATGAAACAAAGACAGGGAAAGAGAGAGAAATTCTTACACAATTCGTTCAGGGGCTGTGATGCAACCTGGATTGACCATATCTAGACCCACAGCTGGATGAGACATAAGGGTGGACACTCTTGGGGCTGAGAGGTTTGGTGAGGTTGGGTGAGCAAACGCAGACCCTTTAAAGTAATACTGCGTGCTACCCATCGCATGGGTCCCAAATCTCCAGGTTCAAGGGCATCTTCCTACATCGAAAACATGCATGAGAAACCCAGAAGATGGTACACCGTGTGATGGGGAAAGGTTTGTAAAACGCACCTCATTTCTCATCTCCTTGTGCTCGGGTTCGCCATTCCAGCCACTTTACTAGCAATCTCCCTACTTGGAGCATCAGCACCTTTAACCTCCTGTTCCGTACAGGTTGCAATTTGTCCTGAGGATGAACGGGAAGTCGGGGAACCAATGAGAGACTAGCTCTTGGTGTTGGGACAGGCACAGGTCACTCTATTTTCCCATCAGGAAGAAGAATTAACCACAGGCTCAGCCTGCCCCCCGGAACCAGAACAGGGCCTGAAGCCATCCTGCGCTTTTGCGGCCAGCTCCCAAGAAAGCGACTTGTAAAATGGAGCTTCAGGGCACTGAAATTCACAAACCTGCAGAGTTATAAATGATAACTCTCGTCCACAAATATATTGAGGGAAGGCAAAGAAGAGGATTTGAAATCAAGGCAGAATTGCAGGAAACAGATTTCAGGAGGTAGATTCGAATCGCCTTTAAAGCACATGAAAAGCGGCAAAACGTTGACAATGATGCCCTTGGCCAAAAAGGGCGTATGCGTTTTTTCCTGAATATATTCAGGAAAAAACGCATACGCCCTTTTTGGCCAACCAAGCAACCTGGAAAGGCAAATCAGCGCTACAAAGAAGTCTCGCTTCCCATCGGTCAAAAGGGCCATGCTGAAAAAAGTGTCAAAACCAGAAATGCAGGACAGGCCATGGAGAAATGGGAGCCTTGCTACACTGATGGGCGGGATGTAAATCGCCAACAGCCACTCTGGAGAAGTGTACGGTGTGTCCTGAAACATCTAAAAAACACAGCTTAGAGAGCATAGGGCACTTCCACGCATGGGGGGATAAAGTGGGAAAATTGAAAATCAGCAAGACACAAGCACCCCAAAGTTTAGGGCTGCTCTGTTGACAAGGACCTCCACTTCATTCCACCTTAAATATCCCAGGAAAGCGAAAAATGGATCAAAAAGTTGTGGTCCTTATGTACAATGGAATATCACTCAGCCATGAAATCAATGTCATAAGGCTAGTAGCAGCATGATGAGTGGATTTAGGTAAGACGATTCTAAGTGAAATAAGTCACACAGAAAAGGACACTTCTCATAAGGTGTCACTTATAGAGGGAATGTAAAAACCGTTACACTTGAACTGAATTACAAAACAGAACAGAGTCACACATGCAGAAAACACACTATGGCTGCTTAACGGGAAAGGTGAGGTGGGGTGATACATAAAACAAGAGTTTCAAATTAGCGCAGATACCGTTCCATAAACCCAATATGTAATAGACAAGACCTACTCCTTGCTCAGAGAACTGGACTCAACACGCCCGATTCACCGCACAAGAATATATCTGACTAGTAATAATCTTAAAACCTATGTATTGATATCTCTCTGTTAGTGTGTCAAGTGGGTGTAAAGCGGCATAAACACAGCCGTGAAAAGCAGCTAAACCCCATTATAAAAATAAATTACTTTTAAAAACCCATGAAACAAAGACAGGGAAAGAGAGAGAAATTCTTACACAATTCGTTCAGGGGCTGTGATGCAACCTGGATTGACCATATCTAGACCCACAGCTGGATGAGACATAAGGGTGGACACTCTTGGGGCTGAGAGGTTTGGTGAGGTTGGGTGAGCAAACGCAGACCCTTTAAAGTAATACTGCGTGCTACCCATCGCATGGGTCCCAAATCTCCAGGTTCAAGGGCATCTTCCTACATCGAAAACATGCATGAGAAACCCAGAAGATGGTACACCGTGTGATGGGGAAAGGTTTCTAAAACGCACCTCATTTCTCATCTCCTTGTGCTCGGGTTCACCATTCCAGCCACTTTACTAGCAATCTCCCTACTTGGAGCATCAGCACCTTTAACCTCCTGTTCCGTACAGGTTGCAATTTGTCCTGAGGATGAACGGGAAGACGGGGAACCAATGAGAGACTAGCTCTTGGTGTTGGGACAGGCACAGGTCACTCCATTTTCCCATCAGGAAGAAGAATTAACCACAGGCTCAGCCTGCCCCCCGGAACCAGAACAGGGCCTGAAGCCATCCTGCGCTTTTGCGGCCAGCTCCCAAGAAAGCGACTTGTAAAATGGAGTTTCAGGGCACTGCAATTCACAAACCTGCAGAGTTATAAATGATAACTCTCGTCCACAAATATATTGAGGGAAGGCAAAGAAGAGGATTTGAAATCAAGGCAGAATTGCAGGAAACAGATTTCAGGAGGTAGATTCGAATCGCCTTTAAAGCACATGAAAAGCGGCAAAACGTTGACAATGATGCCCTTGGCCAAAAAGGGCGTATGCGTTTTTTCCTGAATATATTCAGGAAAAAACGCATACGCCCTTTTTGGCCAACCAAGCAACCTGGAAAGGCAAATCAGCGCTACAAAGAAGTCTCGCTTCCCATCGGTCAAAAGGGCCATGCTGAAAAAAGTGTCAAAACCAGAAATGCAGGACAGGCCATGGAGAAATGGGAGCCTTGCTACACTGATGGGCGGGATGTAAATCGCCAACAGCCACTCTGGAGAAGTGTACGGTGTGTCCTGAAACATCTAAAAAACACAGCTTAGAGAGCATAGGGCACTTCCACGCATGGGGGGATAAAGTGGGAAAATTGAAAATCAGCAAGACACAAGCACCCCAAAGTTTAGGGCTGCTCTGTTGACAAGGACCTCCACTTCATTCCACCTTAAATATCCCAAGAAAGCGAAAAATGGATCAAAAAGTTGTGGTCCTTATGTACAATGGAATATCACTCAGCCATGAAATCAATGTCATAAGGCTAGTAGCAGCATGATGAGTGGATTTAGGTAAGACGATTCTAAGTGAAATAAGTCACACAGAAAAGGACACTTCTCATAAGGTGTCACTTATAGAGGGAATGTAAAAACCGTTACACTTGAACTGAATTACAAAACAGAACAGAGTCACACATGCAGAAAACACACTATGGCTGCTTAACGGGAAAGGTGAGGTGGGGTGATACATAAAACAAGAGTTTCAAATTAGCTCAGATACCGTTCCATAAACCCAATATGTAATAGACAAGACCTACTCCTTGCTCAGAGAACTGGACTCAACACGCCCGATTCACCGCACAAGAATATATCTGACTAGTAATAATCTTAAAACCTATGTATTGATATCTCTCTGTTAGTGTGTCAAGTGGGTGTAAAGCGGCATAAACACAGCCGTGAAAAGCAGCTAAACCCCATTATAAAAATAAATTACTTTTAAAAACCCATGAAACAAAGACAGGGAAAGAGAGAGAAATTCTTACACAATTCGTTCAGGGGCTGTGATGCAACCTGGATTGACCATATCTAGACCCACAGCTGGATGAGACATAAGGGTGGACACTCTTGGGGCTGAGAGGTTTGGTGAGGTTGGGTGAGCAAACGCAGACCCTTTAAAGTAATACTGCGTGCTACCCATCGCATGGGTCCCAAATCTCCAGGTTCAAGGGCATCTTCCTACATCGAAAACATGCATGAGAAACCCAGAAGATGGTACACCGTGTGATGGGGAAAGGTTTCTAAAACGCACCTCATTTCTCATCTCCTTGTGCTCGGGTTCGCCATTCCAGCCACTTTACTAGCAATCTCCCTACTTGGAGCATCAGCACCTTTAACCTCCTGTTCCGTACAGGTTGCAATTTGTCCTGAGGATGAACGGGAAGACGGGGAACCAATGAGAGACTAGCTCTTGGTGTTGGGACAGGCACAGGTCACTCCATTTTCCCATCAGGAAGAAGAATTAACCACAGGCTCAGCCTGCCCCCCGGAACCAGAACAGGGCCTGAAGCCATCCTGCGCTTTTGCGGCCAGCTCCCAAGAAAGCGACTTGTAAAATGGAGTTTCAGGGCACTGCAATTCACAAACCTGCAGAGTTATAAATGATAACTCTCGTCCACAAATATATTGAGGGAAGGCAAAGAAGAGGATTTGAAATCAAGGCAGAATTGCAGGAAACAGAATTCAGGAGGTAGATTCGAATCGCCTTGAAAGCACATGAAAAGCGGCAAAACGTTGACAATGATGCCCTTGGCCAAAAAGGGCGTATGCGTTTTTTCCTGAATATATTCAGGAAAAAACGCATACGCCCTTTTTGGCCAACCAAGCAACCTGGAAAGGCAAATCAGCGCTACAAAGAAGTCTCGCTTCCCATCGGTCAAAAGGGCCATGCTGAAAAAAGTGTCAAAACCAGAAATGCAGGACAGGCCATGGAGAAATGGGAGCCTTGCTACACTGATGGGCGGGATGTAAATCGCCAACAGCCACTCTGGAGAAGTGTACGGTGTGTCCTGAAACATCTAAAAAACACAGCTTAGAGAGCATAGGGCACTTCCACGCATGGGGGGATAAAGTGGGAAAATTGAAAATCAGCAAGACACAAGCACCCCAAAGTTTAGGGCTGCTCTGTTGACAAGGACCTCCACTTCATTCCACCTTAAATATCCCAGGAAAGCGAAAAATGGATCAAAAAGTTGTGGTCCTTATGTACAATGAAATATCACTCAGCCATGAAATCAATGTCATAAGGCTAGTAGCAGCATGATGAGTGGGTTTAGGTAAGACGATTCTAAGTGAAATAAGTCACACAGAAAAGGACACTTCTCATAAGGTGTCACTTATAGAGGGAATGTAAAAACCGTTACACTTGAACTGAATTACAAAACAGAACAGAGTCACACATGCAGAAAACACACTATGGCTGCTTAACGGGAAAGGTGAGGTGGGGTGATACGTAAAACAAGAGTTTCAAATTAGCTCAGATACCGTTCCATAAACCCAATATGTAATAGACAAGACCTACTCCTTGCTCAGAGAACTGGACTCAACACGCCCGATTCACCGCACAAGAATATATCTGACTAGTAATAATCTTAAAACCTATGTATTGATATCTCTCTGTTAGTGTGTCAAGTGGGTGTAAAGCGGCATAAACACAGCCGTGAAAAGCAGCTAAACCCCATTATAAAAATAAATTACTTTTAAAAACCCATGAAACAAAGACAGGGAAAGAGAGAGAAATTCTTACACAATTCGTTCAGGGGCTGTGATGCAACCTGGATTGACAATATCTAGACCCACAGCTGGATGAGACATAAGGGTGGACACTCTTGGGGCTGAGAGGTTTGGTGAGGTTGGGTGAGCAAACGCAGACCCTTTAAAGTAATACTGCGTGCTACCCATCGCATGGGTCCCAAATCTCCAGGTTCAAGGGCATCTTCCTACATCGAAAACATGCATGAGAAACCCAGAAGATGGTACACTGTGTGATGGGGAAAGGTTTCTAAAACGCACCTCATTTCTCATCTCCTTGTGCTCGGGTTCGCCATTCCAGCCACTTTACTAGCAATCTCCCTACTTGGAGCATCAGCACCTTTAACCTCCTGTTCCGTACAGGTTGCAATTTGTCCTGAGGATGAACGGGAAGACGGGGAACCAATGAGAGACTAGCTCTTGGTGTTGGGACAGGCACAGGTCACTCCATTTTCCCATCAGGAAGAAGAATTAACCACAGGCTCAGCCTGCCCCCCGGAACCAGAACAGGGCCTGAAGCCATCCTGCGCTTTTGCGGCCAGCTCCCAAGAAAGCGACTTGTAAAATGGAGTTTCAGGGCACTGCAATTCACAAACCTGCAGAGTTATAAATGATAACTCTCGTCCACAAATATATTGAGGGAAGGCAAAGAAGAGGATTTGAAATCAAGGCAGAATTGCAGGAAACAGAATTCAGGAGGTAGATTCGAATCGCCTTGAAAGCACATGAAAAGCGGCAAAACGTTGACAATGATGCCCTTGGCCAAAAAGGGCGTATGCGTTTTTTCCTGAATATATTCAGGAAAAAACGCATACGCCCTTTTTGGCCAACCAAGCAACCTGGAAAGGCAAATCAGCGCTACAAAGAAGTCTCGCTTCCCATCGGTCAAAAGGGCCATGCTGAAAAAAGTGTCAAAACCAGAAATGCAGGACAGGCCATGGAGAAATGGGAGCCTTGCTACACTGATGGGCGGGATGTAAATCGCCAACAGCCACTCTGGAGAAGTGTACGGTGTGTCCTGAAACATCTAAAAAACACAGCTTAGAGAGCATAGGGCACTTCCACGCATGGGGGGATAAAGTGGGAAAATTGAAAATCAGCAAGACACAAGCACCCCAAAGTTTAGGGCTGCTCTGTTGACAAGGACCTCCACTTCATTCCACCTTAAATATCCCAGGAAAGCGAAAAATGGATCAAAAAGTTGTGGTCCTTATGTACAATGAAATATCACTCAGCCATGAAATCAATGTCATAAGGCTAGTAGCAGCATGATGAGTGGATTTAGGTAAGACGATTCTAAGTGAAATAAGTCACACAGAAAAGGACACTTCTCATAAGGTGTCACTTATAGAGGGAATGTAAAAACCGTTACACTTGAACTGAATTACAAAACAGAACAGAGTCACACATGCAGAAAACACACTATGGCTGCTTAACGGGAAAGGTGAGGTGGGGTGATACATAAAACAAGAGTTTCAAATTAGCTCAGATACCGTTCCATAAACCCAATATGTAATAGACAAGACCTACTCCTTGCTCAGAGAACTGGACTCAACACGCCCGATTCACCGCACAAGAATATATCTGACTAGTAATAATCTTAAAACCTATGTATTGATATCTCTCTGTTAGTGTGTCAAGTGGGTGTAAAGCGGCATAAACACAGCCGTGAAAAGCAGCTAAACCCCATTATAAAAATAAATTACTTTTAAAAACCCATGAAACAAAGACAGGGAAAGAGAGAGAAATTCTTACACAATTCGTTCAGGGGCTGTGATGCAACCTGGATTGACCATATCTAGACCCACAGCTGGATGAGACATAAGGGTGGACACTCTTGGGGCTGAGAGGTTTGGTGAGGTTGGGTGAGCAAACGCAGACCCTTTAAAGTAATACTGCGTGCTACCCATCGCATGGGTCCCAAATCTCCAGGTTCAAGGGCATCTTCCTACATCGAAAACATGCATGAGAAACCCAGAAGATGGTACACCGTGTGATGGGGAAAGGTTTCTAAAACGCACCTCATTTCTCATCTCCTTGTGCTCGGGTTCGCCATTCCAGCCACTTTACTAGCAATCTCCCTACTTGGAGCATCAGCACCTTTAACCTCCTGTTCCGTACAGGTTGCAATTTGTCCTGAGGATGAACGGGAAGACGGGGAACCAATGAGAGACTAGCTCTTGGTGTTGGGACAGGCACAGGTCACTCCATTTTCCCATCAGGAAGAAGAATTAACCACAGGCTCAGCCTGCCCCCCGGAACCAGAACAGGGCCTGAAGCCATCCTGCGCTTTTGCGGCCAGCTCCCAAGAAAGCGACTTGTAAAATGGAGTTTCAGGGCACTGCAATTCACAAACCTGCAGAGTTATAAATGATAACTCTCGTCCACAAATATATTGAGGGAAGGCAAAGAAGAGGATTTGAAATCAAGGCAGAATTGCAGGAAACAGAATTCAGGAGGTAGATTCGAATCGCCTTGAAAGCACATGAAAAGCGGCAAAACGTTGACAATGATGCCCTTGGCCAAAAAGGGCGTATGCGTTTTTTCCTGAATATATTCAGGAAAAAACGCATACGCCCTTTTTGGCCAACCAAGCAACCTGGAAAGGCAAATCAGCGCTACAAAGAAGTCTCGCTTCCCATCGGTCAAAAGGGCCATGCTGAAAAAAGTGTCAAAACCAGAAATGCAGGACAGGCCATGGAGAAATGGGAGCCTTGCTACACTGATGGGTGGGATGTAAATCGCCAACAGCCACTCTGGAGAAGTGTACGGTGTGTCCTGAAACATCTAAAAAACACAGCTTAGAGAGCATAGGGCACTTCCACGCATGGGGGGATAAAGAGGGAAAATTGAAAATCAGCAAGACACAAGCACCCCAAAGTTTAGGGCTGCTCTGTTGACAAGGACCTCCACTTCATTCCACCTTAAATATCCCAGGAAAGCGAAAAATGGATCAAAAAGTTGTGGTCCTTATGTACAATGGAATAACACTCAGCCATGAAATCAATGTCATAAGGCTAGTAGCAGCATGATGAGTGGATTTAGGTAAGACGATTCTAAGTGAAATAAGTCACACAGAAAAGGACACTTCTCATAAGGTGTCACTTATAGAGGGAATGTAAAAACCGTTACACTTGAACTGAATTACAAAACAGAACAGAGTCACACATGCAGAAAACACACTATGGCTGCTTAACGGGAAAGGTGAGGTGGGGTGATACATAAAACAAGAGTTTCAAATTAGCTCAGATACCGTTCCATAAACCCAATATGTAATAGACAAGACCTACTCCTTGCTCAGAGAACTGGACTCAACACGCCCGATTCACCGCACAAGAATATATCTGACTAGTAATAATCTTAAAACCTATGTATTGATATCTCTCTGTTAGTGTGTCAAGTGGGTGTAAAGCGGCATAAACACAGCCGTGAAAAGCAGCTAAACCCCATTATAAAAATAAATTACTTTTAAAAACCCATGAAACAAAGACAGGGAAAGAGAGAGAAATTCTTACACAATTCGTTCAGGGGCTGTGATGCAACCTGGATTGACCATATCTAGACCCACAGCTGGATGAGACATAAGGGTGGACACTCTTGGGGCTGAGAGGTTTGGTGAGGTTGGGTGAGCAAACGCAGACCCTTTAAAGTAATACTGCGTGCTACCCATCGCATGGGTCCCAAATCTCCAGGTTCAAGGGCATCTTCCTACACCGAAAACATGCATGAGAAACCCAGAAGATGGTACACCGTGTGATGGGGAAAGGTTTCTAAAACGCACCTCATTTCTCATCTCCTTGTGCTCGGGTTCGCCATTCCAGCCACTTTACTAGCAATCTCCCTACTTGGAGCATCAGCACCTTTAACCTCCTGTTCCGTACAGGTTGCAATTTGTCCTGAGGATGAACGGGAAGACGGGGAACCAATGAGAGACTAGCTCTTGGTGTTGGGACAGGCACAGGTCACTCTATTTTCCCATCAGGAAGAAGAATTAACCACAGGCTCAGCCTGCCCCCCGGAACCAGAACAGGGCCTGAAGCCATCCTGCGCTTTTGCGGCCAGCTCCCAAAAAAGCGACTTGTAAAATGGAGCTTCAGGGCACTGCAATTCACAAACCTGCAGAGTTATAAATGATAACTCTCGTCCACAAATATATTGAGGGAAGGCAAACAAGAGGATTTGAAATCAAGGCAGAATTGCAGGAAACAGATTTCAGGAGGTAGATTCGAATCGCCTTTAAAGCACATGAAAAGCGGCAAAACGTTGACAATGATGCCCTTGGCCAAAAAGGGCGTATGCGTTTTTTCCTGAATATATTCAGGAAAAAACGCATACGCCCTTTTTGGCCAACCAAGCAACCTGGAAAGGCAAATCAGCGCTACAAAGAAGTCTCGCTTCCCATCGGTCAAAAGGGCCATGCTGAAAAAAGTGTCAAAACCAGAAATGCAGGACAGGCCATGGAGAAATGGGAGCCTTGCTACACTGATGGGCGGGATGTAAATTGCCAACAGCCACTCTGGAGAAGTGTACGGTGTGTCCTGAAACATCTAAAAAACACAGCTTAGAGAGCATAGGGCACTTCCACGCATGGGGGGATAAAGAGGGAAAATTGAAAATCAGCAAGACACAAGCACCCCAAAGTTTAGGGCTGCTCTGTTGACAAGGACCTCCACTTCATTCCACCTTAAATATCCCAGGAAAGCGAAAAATGGATCAAAAAGTTGTGGTCCTTATGTACAATGAAATATTACTCAGCCATGAAATCAATGTCATAAGGCTAGTAGCAGCATGATGAGTGGATTTAGGTAAGACGATTCTAAGTGAAATAAGTCACACAGAAAAGGACACTTCTCATAAGGTGTCACTTATAGAGGGAATGTAAAAACCGTTACACTTGAACTGAATTACAAAACAGAACAGAGTCACACATGCAGAAAACACACTATGGCTGCTTAACGGGAAAGGTGAGGTGGGGTGATACATAAAACAAGAGTTTCAAATTAGCTCAGATACCGTTCCATAAACCCAATATGTAATAGACAAGACCTACTCCTTGCTCAGAGAACTGGACTCAACACGCCCGATTCACCGCACAAGAATATATCTGACTAGTAATAATCTTAAAACCTATGTATTGATATCTCTCTGTTAGTGTGTCAAGTGGGTGTAAAGCGGCATAAACACAGCCGTGAAAAGCAGCTAAACCCCATTATAAAAATAAATTACTTTTAAAAACCCATGAAACAAAGACAGGGAAAGAGAGAGAAATTCTTACACAATTCGTTCAGGGGCTGTGATGCAACCTGGATTGACAATATCTAGACCCACAGCTGGATGAGACATAAGGGTGGACACTCTTGGGGCTGAGAGGTTTGGTGAGGTTGGGTGAGCAAACGCAGACCCTTTAAAGTAATACTGCGTGCTACCCATCGCATGGGTCCCAAATCTCCAGGTTCAAGGGCATCTTCCTACATCGAAAACATGCATGAGAAACCCAGAAGATGGTACACCGTGTGATGGGGAAAGGTTTCTAAAACGCACCTCATTTCTCATCTCCTTGTGCTCGGGTTCGCCATTCCAGCCACTTTACTAGCAATCTCCCTACTTGGAGCATCAGCACCTTTAACCTCCTGTTCCGTACAGGTTGCAATTTGTCCTGAGGATGAACGGGAAGACGGGGAACCAATGAGAGACTAGCTCTTGGTGTTGGGACAGGCACAGGTCACTCCATTTTCCCATCAGGAAGAAGAATTAACCACAGGCTCAGCCTGCCCCCCGGAACCAGAACAGGGCCTGAAGCCATCCTGCGCTTTTGCGGCCAGCTCCCAAGAAAGCGACTTGTAAAATGGAGTTTCAGGGCACTGCAATTCACAAACCTGCAGAGTTATAAATGATAACTCTCGTCCACAAATATATTGAGGGAAGGCAAAGAAGAGGATTTTAAATCAAGGCAGAATTGCAGGAAACAGAATTCAGGAGGTAGATTCGAATCGCCTTGAAAGCACATGAAAAGCGGCAAAACGTTGACAATGATGCCCTTGGCCAAAAAGGGCGTATGCGTTTTTTCCTGAATATATTCAGGAAAAAACGCATACGCCCTTTTTGGCCAACCAAGCAACCTGGAAAGGCAAATCAGCGCTACAAAGAAGTCTCGCTTCCCATCGGTCAAAAGGGCCATGCTGAAAAAAGTGTCAAAACCAGAAATGCAGGACAGGCCATGGAGAAATGGGAGCCTTGCTACACTGATGGGCGGGATGTAAATCGCCAACAGCCACTCTGGAGAAGTGTACGGTGTGTCCTGAAACATCTAAAAAACACAGCTTAGAGAGCATAGGGCACTTCCACGCATGGGGGGATAAAGTGGGAAAATTGAAAATCAGCAAGACACAAGCACCCCAAAGTTTAGGGCTGCTCTGTTGACAAGGACCTCCACTTCATTCCACCTTAAATATCCCAGGAAAGCGAAAAATGGATCAAAAAGTTGTGGTCCTTATGTACAATGAAATATCACTCAGCCATGAAATCAATGTCATAAGGCTAGTAGCAGCATGATGAGTGGATTTAGGTAAGACGATTCTAAGTGAAATAAGTCACACAGAAAAGGACACTTCTCATAAGGTGTCACTTATAGAGGGAATGTAAAAACCGTTACACTTGAACTGAATTACAAAACAGAACAGAGTCACACATGCAGAAAACACACTATGGCTGCTTAACGGGAAAGGTGAGGTGGGGTGATACATAAAACAAGAGTTTCAAATTAGCTCAGATACCGTTCCATAAACCCAATATGTAATAGACAAGACCTACTCCTTGCTCAGAGAACTGGACTCAACACGCCCGATTCACCGCACAAGAATATATCTGACTAGTAATAATCTTAAAACCTATGTATTGATATCTCTCTGTTAGTGTGTCAAGTGGGTGTAAAGCGGCATAAACACAGCCGTGAAAAGCAGCTAAACCCCATTATAAAAATAAATTACTTTTAAAAACCCATGAAACAAAGACAGGGAAAGAGAGAGAAATTCTTACACAATTCGTTCAGGGGCTGTGATGCAACCTGGATTGACCATATCTAGACCCACAGCTGGATGAGACATAAGGGTGGACACTCTTGGGGCTGAGAGGTTTGGTGAGGTTGGGTGAGCAAACGCAGACCCTTTAAAGTAATACTGCGTGCTACCCATCGCATGGGTCCCAAATCTCCAGGTTCAAGGGCATCTTCCTACATCGAAAACATGCATGAGAAACCCAGAAGATGGTACACCGTGTGATGGGGAAATGTTTCTAAAACGCACCTCATTTCTCATCTCCTTGTGCTCGGGTTCGCCATTCCAGCCACTTTACTAGCAATCTCCCTACTTGGAGCATCAGCACCTTTAACCTCCTGTTCCGTACAGGTTGCAATTTGTCCTGAGGATGAACGGGAAGACGGGGAACCAATGAGAGACTAGCTCTTGGTGTTGGGACAGGCACAGGTCACTCCATTTTCCCATCAGGAAGAAGAATTAACCACAGGCTCAGCCTGCCCCCCGGAACCAGAACAGGGCCTGAAGCCATCCTGCGCTTTTGCGGCCAGCTCCCAAGAAAGCGACTTGTAAAATGGAGTTTCAGGGCACTGCAATTCACAAACCTGCAGAGTTATAAATGATAACTCTCGTCCACAAATATATTGAGGGAAGGCAAACAAGAGGATTTGAAATCAAGGCAGAATTGCAGGAAACAGATTTCAGGAGGTAGATTCGAATCGCCTTGAAAGCACATGAAAAGCGGCAAAACGTTGACAATGATGCCCTTGGCCAAAAAGGGCGTATGCGTTTTTTCCTGAATATATTCAGGAAAAAACGCATACGCCCTTTTTGGCCAACCAAGCAACCTGGAAAGGCAAATCAGCGCTACAAAGAAGTCTCGCTTCCCATCGGTCAAAAGGGCCATGCTGAAAAAAGTGTCAAAACCAGAAATGCAGGACAGGCCATGGAGAAATGGGAGCCTTGCTACACTGATGGGTGGGATGTAAATCGCCAACAGCCACTCTGGAGAAGTGTACGGTGTGTCCTGAAACATCTAAAAAACACAGCTTAGAGAGCATAGGGCACTTCCACGCATGGGGGGATAAAGAGGGAAAATTGAAAATCAGCAAGACACAAGCACCCCAAAGTTTAGGGCTGCTCTGTTGACAAGGACCTCCACTTCATTCCACCTTAAATATCCCAGGAAAGCGAAAAATGGATCAAAAAGTTGTGGTCCTTATGTACAATGGAATAACACTCAGCCATGAAATCAATGTCATAAGGCTAGTAGCAGCATGATGAGTGGATTTAGGTAAGACGATTCTAAGTGAAATAAGTCACACAGAAAAGGACACTTCTCATAAGGTGTCACTTATAGAGGGAATGTAAAAACCGTTACACTTGAACTGAATTACAAAACAGAACAGAGTCACACATGCAGAAAACACACTATGGCTGCTTAACGGGAAAGGTGAGGTGGGGTGATACATAAAACAAGAGTTTCAAATTAGCTCAGATACCGTTCCATAAACCCAATATGTAATAGACAAGACCTACTCCTTGCTCAGAGAACTGGACTCAACACGCCCGATTCACCGCACAAGAATATATCTGACTAGTAATAATCTTAAAACCTATGTATTGATATCTCTCTGTTAGTGTGTCAAGTGGGTGTAAAGCGGCATAAACACAGCCGTGAAAAGCAGCTAAACCCCATTATAAAAATAAATTACTTTTAAAAACCCATGAAACAAAGACAGGGAAAGAGAGAGAAATTCTTACACAATTCGTTCAGGGGCTGTGATGCAACCTGGATTGACCATATCTAGACCCACAGCTGGATGAGACATAAGGGTGGACACTCTTGGGGCTGAGAGGTTTGGTGAGGTTGGGTGAGCAAACGCAGACCCTTTAAAGTAATACTGCGTGCTACCCATCGCATGGGTCCCAAATCTCCAGGTTCAAGGGCATCTTCCTACACCGAAAACATGCATGAGAAACCCAGAAGATGGTACACCGTGTGATGGGGAAAGGTTTCTAAAACGCACCTCATTTCTCATCTCCTTGTGCTCGGGTTCGCCATTCCAGCCACTTTACTAGCAATCTCCCTACTTGGAGCATCAGCACCTTTAACCTCCTGTTCCGTACAGGTTGCAATTTGTCCTGAGGATGAACGGGAAGACGGGGAACCAATGAGAGACTAGCTCTTGGTGTTGGGACAGGCACAGGTCACTCTATTTTCCCATCAGGAAGAAGAATTAACCACAGGCTCAGCCTGCCCCCCGGAACCAGAACAGGGCCTGAAGCCATCCTGCGCTTTTGCGGCCAGCTCCCAAAAAAGCGACTTGTAAAATGGAGCTTCAGGGCACTGCAATTCACAAACCTGCAGAGTTATAAATGATAACTCTCGTCCACAAATATATTGAGGGAAGGCAAACAAGAGGATTTGAAATCAAGGCAGAATTGCAGGAAACAGATTTCAGGAGGTAGATTCGAATCGCCTTTAAAGCACATGAAAAGCGGCAAAACGTTGACAATGATGCCCTTGGCCAAAAAGGGCGTATGCGTTTTTTCCTGAATATATTCAGGAAAAAACGCATACGCCCTTTTTGGCCAACCAAGCAACCTGGAAAGGCAAATCAGCGCTACAAAGAAGTCTCGCTTCCCATCGGTCAAAAGGGCCATGCTGAAAAAAGTGTCAAAACCAGAAATGCAGGACAGGCCATGGAGAAATGGGAGCCTTGCTACACTGATGGGCGGGATGTAAATTGCCAACAGCCACTCTGGAGAAGTGTACGGTGTGTCCTGAAACATCTAAAAAACACAGCTTAGAGAGCATAGGGCACTTCCACGCATGGGGGGATAAAGAGGGAAAATTGAAAATCAGCAAGACACAAGCACCCCAAAGTTTAGGGCTGCTCTGTTGACAAGGACCTCCACTTCATTCCACCTTAAATATCCCAGGAAAGCGAAAAATGGATCAAAAAGTTGTGGTCCTTATGTACAATGAAATATTACTCAGCCATGAAATCAATGTCATAAGGCTAGTAGCAGCATGATGAGTGGATTTAGGTAAGACGATTCTAAGTGAAATAAGTCACACAGAAAAGGACACTTCTCATAAGGTGTCACTTATAGAGGGAATGTAAAAACCGTTACACTTGAACTGAATTACAAAACAGAACAGAGTCACACATGCAGAAAACACACTATGGCTGCTTAACGGGAAAGGTGAGGTGGGGTGATACATAAAACAAGAGTTTCAAATTAGCTCAGATACCGTTCCATAAACCCAATATGTAATAGACAAGACCTACTCCTTGCTCAGAGAACTGGACTCAACACGCCCGATTCACCGCACAAGAATATATCTGACTAGTAATAATCTTAAAACCTATGTATTGATATCTCTCTGTTAGTGTGTCAAGTGGGTGTAAAGCGGCATAAACACAGCCGTGAAAAGCAGCTAAACCCCATTATAAAAATAAATTACTTTTAAAAACCCATGAAACAAAGACAGGGAAAGAGAGAGAAATTCTTACACAATTCGTTCAGGGGCTGTGATGCAACCTGGATTGACCATATCTAGACCCACAGCTGGATGAGACATAAGGGTGGACACTCTTGGGGCTGAGAGGTTTGGTGAGGTTGGGTGAGCAAACGCAGACCCTTTAAAGTAATACTGCGTGCTACCCATCGCATGGGTCCCAAATCTCCAGGTTCAAGGGCATCTTCCTACACCGAAAACATGCATGAGAAACCCAGAAGATGGTACACCGTGTGATGGGGAAAGGTTTCTAAAACGCACCTCATTTCTCATCTCCTTGTGCTCGGGTTCGCCATTCCAGCCACTTTACTAGCAATCTCCCTACTTGGAGCATCAGCACCTTTAACCTCCTGTTCCGTACAGGTTGCAATTTGTCCTGAGGATGAACGGGAAGACGGGGAACCAATGAGAGACTAGCTCTTGGTGTTGGGACAGGCACAGGTCACTCTATTTTCCCATCAGGAAGAAGAATTAACCACAGGCTCAGCCTGCCCCCCGGAACCAGAACAGGGCCTGAAGCCATCCTGCGCTTTTGCGGCCAGCTCCCAAAAAAGCGACTTGTAAAATGGAGCTTCAGGGCACTGCAATTCACAAACCTGCAGAGTTATAAATGATAACTCTCGTCCACAAATATATTGAGGGAAGGCAAACAAGAGGATTTGAAATCAAGGCAGAATTGCAGGAAACAGATTTCAGGAGGTAGATTCGAATCGCCTTGAAAGCACATGAAAAGCGGCAAAACGTTGACAATGATGCCCTTGGCCAAAAAGGGCGTATGCGTTTTTTCCTGAATATATTCAGGAAAAAATGCATACGCCCTTTTTGGCCAACCAAGCAACCTGGAAAGGCAAATCAGCGCTACAAAGAAGTCTCGCTTCCCATCGGTCAAAAGGGCCATGCTGAAAAAAGTGTCAAAACCAGAAATGCAGGACAGGCCATGGAGAAATGGGAGCCTTGCTACACTGATGGGCGCGATGTAAATTGCCAACAGCCACTCTGGAGAAGTGTACGGTGTGTCCTGAAACATCTAAAAAACACAGCTTAGAGAGCATAGGGCACTTCCACGCATGGGGGGATAAAGAGGGAAAATTGAAAATCAGCAAGACACAAGCACCCCAAAGTTTAGGGCTGCTCTGTTGACAAGGACCTCCACTTCATTCCACCTTAAATATCCCCGGAAAGCGAAAAATGGATCAAAAAGTTGTGGTCCTTATGTACAATGAAATATCACTCAGCCATGAAATCAATGTCATAAGGCTAGTAGCAGCATGATGAGTGGATTTAGGTAAGACGATTCTAAGTGAAATAAGTCACACAGAAAAGGACACTTCTCATAAGGTGTCACTTATAGAGGGAATGTAAAAACCGTTACACTTGAACTGAATTACAAAACAGAACAGAGTCACACATGCAGAAAACACACTATGGCTGCTTAACGGGAAAGGTGAGGTGGGGTGATACATAAAACAAGAGTTTCAAATTAGCTCAGATACCGTTCCATAAACCCAATATGTAATAGACAAGACCTACTCCTTGCTCAGAGAACTGGACTCAACACGCCCGATTCACCGCACAAGAATATATCTGACTAGTAATAATCTTAAAACCTATGTATTGATATCTCTCTGTTAGTGTGTCAAGTGGGTGTAAAGCGGCATAAACACAGCCGTGAAAAGCAGCTAAACCCCATTATAAAAATAAATTACTTTTAAAAACCCATGAAACAAAGACAGGGAAAGAGAGAGAAATTCTTACACAATTCGTTCAGGGGCTGTGATGCAACCTGGATTGACCATATCTAGACCCACAGCTGGATGAGACATAAGGGTGGACACTCTTGGGGCTGAGAGGTTTGGTGAGGTTGGGTGAGCAAACGCAGACCCTTTAAAGTAATACTGCGTGCTACCCATCGCATGGGTCCCAAATCTCCAGGTTCAAGGGCATCTTCCTACACCGAAAACATGCATGAGAAACCCAGAAGATGGTACACCGTGTGATGGGGAAAGGTTTCTAAAACGCACCTCATTTCTCATCTCCTTGTGCTCGGGTTCGCCATTCCAGCCACTTTACTAGCAATCTCCCTACTTGGAGCATCAGCACCTTTAACCTCCTGTTCCGTACAGGTTGCAATTTGTCCTGAGGATGAACGGGAAGACGGGGAACCAATGAGAGACTAGCTCTTGGTGTTGGGACAGGCACAGGTCACTCTATTTTCCCATCAGGAAGAAGAATTAACCACAGGCTCAGCCTGCCCCCCGGAACCAGAACAGGGCCTGAAGCCATCCTGCGCTTTTGCGGCCAGCTCCCAAAAAAGCGACTTGTAAAATGGAGCTTCAGGGCACTGCAATTCACAAACCTGCAGAGTTATAAATGATAACTCTCGTCCACAAATATATTGAGGGAAGGCAAACAAGAGGATTTGAAATCAAGGCAGAATTGCAGGAAACAGATTTCAGGAGGTAGATTCGAATCGCCTTGAAAGCACATGAAAAGCGGCAAAACGTTGACAATGATGCCCTTGGCCAAAAAGGGCGTATGCGTTTTTTCCTGAATATATTCAGGAAAAAATGCATACGCCCTTTTTGGCCAACCAAGCAACCTGGAAAGGCAAATCAGCGCTACAAAGAAGTCTCGCTTCCCATCGGTCAAAAGGGCCATGCTGAAAAAAGTGTCAAAACCAGAAATGCAGGACAGGCCATGGAGAAATGGGAGCCTTGCTACACTGATGGGCGGGATGTAAATTGCCAACAGCCACTCTGGAGAAGTGTACGGTGTGTCCTGAAACATCTAAAAAACACAGCTTAGAGAGCATAGGGCACTTCCACGCATGGGGGGATAAAGAGGGAAAATTGAAAATCAGCAAGACACAAGCACCCCAAAGTTTAGGGCTGCTCTCTTGACAAGGACCTCCACTTCATTCCACCTTAAATATCCCCGGAAAGCGAAAAATGGATCAAAAAGTTGTGGTCCTTATGTACAATGGAATAACACTCAGCCATGAAATCAATGTCATAAGGCTAGTAGCAGCATGATGAGTGGATTTAGGTAAGACGATTCTAAGTGAAATAAGTCACACAGAAAAGGACACTTCTCGTAAGGTGTCACTTATAGAGGGAATGTAAAAACCGTTACACTTGAACTGAATTACAAAACAGAACAGAGTCACACATGCAGAAAACACACTATGGCTGCTTAACGGGAAAGGTGAGGTGGGGTGATACATAAAACAAGAGTTTCAAATTAGCTCAGATACCGTTCCATAAACCCAATATGTAATAGACAAGACCTACTCCTTGCTCAGAGAACTGGACTCAACACGCCCGATTCACCGCACAAGAATATATCTGACTAGTAATAATCTTAAAACCTATGTATTGATATCTCTCTGTTAGTGTGTCAAGTGGGTGTAAAGCGGCATAAACACAGCCGTGAAAAGCAGCTAAACCCCATTATAAAAATAAATTACTTTTAAAAACCCATGAAACAAAGACAGGGAAAGAGAGAGAAATTCTTACACAATTCGTTCAGGGGCTGTGATGCAACCTGGATTGACCATATCTAGACCCACAGCTGGATGAGACATAAGGGTGGACACTCTTGGGGCTGAGAGGTTTGGTGAGGTTGGGTGAGCAAACGCAGACCCTTTAAAGTAATACTGCGTGCTACCCATCGCATGGATCCCAAATCTCCAGGTTCAAGGGCATCTTCCTACACTGAAAACATGCATGAGAAACCCAGAAGATGGTACACCGTGTGATGGGGAAAGGTTTGTAAAACGCACCTCATTTCTCATCTCCTTGTGCTCGGGTTCGCCATTCCAGCCACTTTACTAGCAATCTCCCTACTTGGAGCATCAGCACCTTTAACCTCCTGCTCCGTACAGGTTGCAATTTGTCCTGAGGATGAACGGGAAGACGGGGAATCAATGAGAGACTAGCTCTTGTTGTTGGGACAGGCACAGGTCACTCTATTTTCCCATCAGGAAGAAGAATTAACCACAGGCTCAGCCTGCCCCCCGGAACCAGAACAGGGCCTGAAGCCATCCTGCGCTTTTGCGGCCAGCTCCCAAAAATGCGACTTGTAAAATGGAGCTTCAGGGCACTGCAATTCACAAACCTGCAGAGTTATAAATGATAACTCTCGTCCACAAATATATTGAGGGAAGGCAAACAAGAGGATTTGAAATCAAGGCAGAATTGCAGGAAACAGATTTCAGGAGGTAGATTCGAATCGCCTTGAAAGCACATGAAAAGCGGCAAAACGTTGACAATGATGCCCTTGGCCAAAAAGGGCATATGCGTTTTTTCCTGAATATATTCAGGAAAAAACGCATACGCCCTTTTTGGCCAACCAAGCAACCTGGAAAGGCAAATCAGCGCTACAAAGAAGTCTCGCTTCCCATCGGTCAAAAGGGCCATGCTGAAAAAAGTGTCAAAACCAGAAATGCAGGACAGGCCATGGAGAAATGGGAGCCTTGCTACACTGATGGGCGAGATGTAAATTGCCAACAGCCACTCTGGAGAAGTGTACGGTGTGTCCTGAAACATCTAAGAAACAAAGCTTAGAGAGCATAGGGCACTTCCACGCATGGGGGGATAAAGTGGGAAAATTGAAAATCAGCAAGACACAAGCACCCCAAAGTTTAGGGCTGCTCTGTTGACAAGGACCTCCACTTCATTCCACCTTAAATATCCCAGGAAAGCGAAAAATGGATCAAAAAGTTGTGGTCCTTATGTACAATGGAATAACACTCAGCCATGAAATCAATGTCATAAGGCTAGTAGCAGCATGATGAGTGGATTTAGGTAAGACGATTCTAAGTGAAATAAGTCACACAGAAAAGGACACTTCTCATAAGGTGTCACTTATAGAGGGAATGTAAAAACCGTTACACTTGAACTGAATTACAAAACAGAACAGAGTCACACATGCAGAAAACACACTATGGCTGCTTAACGGGAAAGGTGAGGTGGGGTGATACATAAAACAAGAGTTTCAAATTAGCTCAGATACCGTTCCATAAACCCAATATGTAATAGACAAGACCTACTCCTTGCTCAGAGAACTGGACTCAACACGCCCGATTCACCGCACAAGAATATATCTGACTAGTAATAATCTTAAAACCTATGTATTGATATCTCTCTGTTAGTGTGTCAAGTGGGTGTAAAGCGGCATAAACACAGCCGTGAAAAGCAGCTAAACCCCATTATAAAAATAAATTACTTTTAAAAACCCATGAAACAAAGACAGGGAAAGAGAGAGAAATTCTTACACAATTCGTTCAGGGGCTGTGATGCAACCTGGATTGACCATATCTAGACCCACAGCTGGATGAGACATAAGGGTGGACACTCTTGGGGCTGAGAGGTTTGGTGAGGTTGGGTGAGCAAACGCAGACCCTTTAAAGTAATACTGCGTGCTACCCATCGCATGGGTCACAAATCTCCAGGTTCAAGGGCATCTTCCTACACCGAAAACATGCATGAGAAACCCAGAAGATGGTACACCGTGTGATGGGGAAAGGTTTCTAAAACGCACCTCATTTCTCATCTCCTTGTGCTCGGGTTCGCCATTCCAGCCACTTTACTAGCAATCTCCCTACTTGGAGCATCAGCACCTTTAACCTCCTGTTCCGTACAGGTTGCAATTTGTCCTGAGGATGAACGGGAAGACGGGGAACCAATGAGAGACTAGCTCTTGGTGTTGGGACAGGCACAGGTCACTCTATTTTCCCATCAGGAAGAAGAATTAACCACAGGCTCAGCCTGCCCCCCGGAACCAGAACAGGGCCTGAAGCCATCCTGCGCTTTTGCGGCCAGCTCCCAAAAAAGCGACTTGTAAAATGGAGCTTCAGGGCACTGCAATTCACAAACCTGCAGAGTTATAAATGATAACTCTCGTCCACAAATATATTGAGGGAAGGCAAACAAGAGGATTTGAAATCAAGGCAGAATTGCAGGAAACAGATTTCAGGAGGTAGATTCGAATCGCCTTGAAAGCACATGAAAAGCGGCAAAACGTTGACAATGATGCCCTTGGCCAAAAAGGGCGTATGCGTTTTTTCCTGAATATATTCAGGAAAAAACGCATACGCCCTTTTTGGCCAACCAAGCAACCTGGAAAGGCAAATCAGCGCTACAAAGAAGTCTCGCTTCCCATCGGTCAAAAGGGCCATGCTGAAAAAAGTGTCAAAACCAGAAATGCAGGACAGGCCATGGAGAAATGGGAGCCTTGCTACACTGATGGGCGGGATGTAAATTGCCAACAGCCACTCTGGAGAAGTGTACGGTGTGTCCTGAAACATCTAAAAAACACAGCTTAGAGAGCATAGGGCACTTCCACGCATGGGGGGATAAAGAGGGAAAATTGAAAATCAGCAAGACACAAGCACCCCAAAGTTTAGGGCTGCTCTGTTGACAAGGACCTCCACTTCATTCCACCTTAAATATCCCCGGAAAGCGAAAAATGGATCAAAAAGTTGTGGTCCTTATGTACAATGGAATAACACTCAGCCATGAAATCAATGTCATAAGGCTAGTAGCAGCATGATGAGTGGATTTAGGTAAGACGATTCTAAGTGAAATAAGTCACACAGAAAAGGACACTTCTCGTAAGGTGTCACTTATAGAGGGAATGTAAAAACCGTTACACTTGAACTGAATTACAAAACAGAACAGAGTCACACATGCAGAAAACACACTATGGCTGCTTAACGGGAAAGGTGAGGTGGGGTGATACATAAAACAAGAGTTTCAAATTAGCTCAGATACCGTTCCATAAACCCAATATGTAATAGACAAGACCTACTCCTTGCTCAGAGAACTGGACTCAACACGCCCGATTCACCGCACAAGAATATATCTGACTAGTAATAATCTTAAAACCTATGTATTGATATCTCTCTGTTAGTGTGTCAAGTGGGTGTAAAGCGGCATAAACACAGCCGTGAAAAGCAGCTAAACCCCATTATAAAAATAAATTACTTTTAAAAACCCATGAAACAAAGACAGGGAAAGAGAGAGAAATTCTTACACAATTCGTTCAGGGGCTGTGATGCAACCTGGATTGACCATATCTAGACCCACAGCTGGATGAGACATAAGGGTGGACACTCTTGGGGCTGAGAGGTTTGGTGAGGTTGGGTGAGCAAACGCAGACCCTTTAAAGTAATACTGCGTGCTACCCATCGCATGGATCCCAAATCTCCAGGTTCAAGGGCATCTTCCTACACCGAAAACATGCATGAGAAACCCAGAAGATGGTACACCGTGTGATGGGGAAAGGTTTGTAAAACGCACCTCATTTCTCATCTCCTTGTGCTCGGGTTCGCCATTCCAGCCACTTTACTAGCAATCTCCCTACTTGGAGCATCAGCACCTTTAACCTCCTGCTCCGTACAGGTTGCAATTTGTCCTGAGGATGAACGGGAAGACGGGGAACCAATGAGAGACTAGCTCTTGTTGTTGGGACAGGCACAGGTCACTCTATTTTCCCATCAGAAAGAAGAATTAACCACAGGCTCAGCCTGCCCCCCGGAACCAGAACAGGGCCTGAAGCCATCCTGCGCTTTTGCGGCCAGCTCCCAAAAATGCGACTTGTAAAATGGAGCTTCAGGGCACTGCAATTCACAAACCTGCAGAGTTATAAATGATAACTCTCGTCCACAAATATATTGAGGGAAGGCAAACAAGAGGATTTGAAATCAAGGCAGAATTGCAGGAAACAGATTTCAGGAGGTAGATTCGAATCGCCTTGAAAGCACATGAAAAGCGGCAAAACGTTGACAATGATGCCCTTGGCCAAAAAGGGCATATGCGTTTTTTCCTGAATATATTCAGGAAAAAACGCATACGCCCTTTTTGGCCAACCAAGCAACCTGGAAAGGCAAATCAGCGCTACAAAGAAGTCTCGCTTCCCATCGGTCAAAAGGGCCATGCTGAAAAAAGTGTCAAAACCAGAAATGCAGGACAGGCCATGGAGAAATGGGAGCCTTGCTACACTGATGGGCGAGATGTAAATTGCCAACAGCCACTCTGGAGAAGTGTACGGTGTGTCCTGAAACATCTAAGAAACAAAGCTTAGAGAGCATAGGGCACTTCCACGCATGGGGGGATAAAGTGGGAAAATTGAAAATCAGCAAGACACAAGCACCCCAAAGTTTAGGGCTGCTCTGTTGACAAGGACCTCCACTTCATTCCACCTTAAATATCCCAGGAAAGCGAAAAATGGATCAAAAAGTTGTGGTCCTTATGTACAATGGAATAACACTCAGCCATGAAATCAATGTCATAAGGCTAGTAGCAGCATGATGAGTGGATTTAGGTAAGACGATTCTAAGTGAAATAAGTCACACAGAAAAGGACACTTCTCATAAGGTGTCACTTATAGAGGGAATGTAAAAACCGTTACACTTGAACTGAATTACAAAACAGAACAGAGTCACACATGCAGAAAACACACTATGGCTGCTTAACGGGAAAGGTGAGGTGGGGTGATACATAAAACAAGAGTTTCAAATTAGCTCAGATACCGTTCCATAAACCCAATATGTAATAGACAAGACCTACTCCTTGCTCAGAGAACTGGACTCAACACGCCCGATTCACCGCACAAGAATATATCTGACTAGTAATAATCTTAAAACCTATGTATTGATATCTCTCTGTTAGTGTGTCAAGTGGGTGTAAAGCGGCATAAACACAGCCGTGAAAAGCAGCTAAACCCCATTATAAAAATAAATTACTTTTAAAAACCCATGAAACAAAGACAGGGAAAGAGAGAGAAATTCTTACACAATTCGTTCAGGGGCTGTGATGCAACCTGGATTGACCATATCTAGACCCACAGCTGGATGAGACATAAGGGTGGACACTCTTGGGGCTGAGAGGTTTGGTGAGGTTGGGTGAGCAAACGCAGACCCTTTAAAGTAATACTGCGTGCTACCCATCGCATGGGTCCCAAATCTCCAGGTTCAAGGGCATCTTCCTACACCGAAAACATGCATGAGAAACCCAGAAGATGGTACACCGTGTGATGGGGAAAGGTTTCTAAAACGCACCTCATTTCTCATCTCCTTGTGCTCGGGTTCGCCATTCCAGCCACTTTACTAGCAATCTCCCTACTTGGAGCATCAGCACCTTTAACCTCCTGTTCCGTACAGGTTGCAATTTGTCCTGAGGATGAACGGGAAGACGGGGAACCAATGAGAGACTAGCTCTTGGTGTTGGGACAGGCACAGGTCACTCTATTTTCCCATCAGGAAGAAGAATTAACCACAGGCTCAGCCTGCCCCCCGGAACCAGAACAGGGCCTGAAGCCATCCTGCGCTTTTGCGGCCAGCTCCCAAAAAAGCGACTTGTAAAATGGAGCTTCAGGGCACTGCAATTCACAAACCTGCAGAGTTATAAATGATAACTCTCGTCCACAAATATATTGAGGGAAGGCAAACAAGAGGATTTGAAATCAAGGCAGAATTGCAGGAAACAGATTTCAGGAGGTAGATTCGAATCGCCTTGAAAGCACATGAAAAGCGGCAAAACGTTGACAATGATGCCCTTGGCCAAAAAGGGCGTATGCGTTTTTTCCTGAATATATTCAGGAAAAAACGCATACGCCCTTTTTGGCCAACCAAGCAACCTGGAAAGGCAAATCAGCGCTACAAAGAAGTCTCGCTTCCCATCGGTCAAAAGGGCCATGCTGAAAAAAGTGTCAAAACCAGAAATGCAGGACAGGCCATGGAGAAATGGGAGCCTTGCTACACTGATGGGCGGGATGTAAATTGCCAACAGCCACTCTGGAGAAGTGTACGGTGTGTCCTGAAACATCTAAAAAACACAGCTTAGAGAGCATAGGGCACTTCCACGCATGGGGGGATAAAGAGGGAAAATTGAAAATCAGCAAGACACAAGCACCCCAAAGTTTAGGGCTGCTCTGTTGACAAGGACCTCCACTTCATTCCACCTTAAATATCCCCGGAAAGCGAAAAATGGATCAAAAAGTTGTGGTCCTTATGTACAATGGAATAACACTCAGCCATGAAATCAATGTCATAAGGCTAGTAGCAGCATGATGAGTGGATTTAGGTAAGACGATTCTAAGTGAAATAAGTCACACAGAAAAGGACACTTCTCGTAAGGTGTCACTTATAGAGGGAATGTAAAAACCGTTACACTTGAACTGAATTACAAAACAGAACAGAGTCACACATGCAGAAAACACACTATGGCTGCTTAACGGGAAAGGTGAGGTGGGGTGATACATAAAACAAGAGTTTCAAATTAGCTCAGATACCGTTCCATAAACCCAATATGTAATAGACAAGACCTACTCCTTGCTCAGAGAACTGGACTCAACACGCCCGATTCACCGCACAAGAATATATCTGACTAGTAATAATCTTAAAACCTATGTATTGATATCTCTCTGTTAGTGTGTCAAGTGGGTGTAAAGCGGCATAAACACAGCCGTGAAAAGCAGCTAAACCCCATTATAAAAATAAATTACTTTTAAAAACCCATGAAACAAAGACAGGGAAAGAGAGAGAAATTCTTACACAATTCGTTCAGGGGCTGTGATGCAACCTGGATTGACCATATCTAGACCCACAGCTGGATGAGACATAAGGGTGGACACTCTTGGGGCTGAGAGGTTTGGTGAGGTTGGGTGAGCAAACGCAGACCCTTTAAAGTAATACTGCGTGCTACCCATCGCATGGATCCCAAATCTCCAGGTTCAAGGGCATCTTCCTACACCGAAAACATGCATGAGAAACCCAGAAGATGGTACACCGTGTGATGGGGAAAGGTTTGTAAAACGCACCTCATTTCTCATCTCCTTGTGCTCGGGTTCGCCATTCCAGCCACTTTACTAGCAATCTCCCTACTTGGAGCATCAGCACCTTTAACCTCCTGCTCCGTACAGGTTGCAATTTGTCCTGAGGATGAACGGGAAGACGGGGAACCAATGAGAGACTAGCTCTTGTTGTTGGGACAGGCACAGGTCACTCTATTTTCCCATCAGGAAGAAGAATTAACCACAGGCTCAGCCTGCCCCCCGGAACCAGAACAGGGCCTGAAGCCATCCTGCGCTTTTGCGGCCAGCTCCCAAAAATGCGACTTGTAAAATGGAGCTTCAGGGCACTGCAATTCACAAACCTGCAGAGTTATAAATGATAACTCTCGTCCACAAATATATTGAGGGAAGGCAAACAAGAGGATTTGAAATCAAGGCAGAATTGCAGGAAACAGATTTCAGGAGGTAGATTCGAATCGCCTTGAAAGCACATGAAAAGCGGCAAAACGTTGACAATGATGCCCTTGGCCAAAAAGGGCATATGCGTTTTTTCCTGAATATATTCAGGAAAAAACGCATACGCCCTTTTTGGCCAACCAAGCAACCTGGAAAGGCAAATCAGCGCTACAAAGAAGTCTCGCTTCCCATCGGTCAAAAGGGCCATGCTGAAAAAAGTGTCAAAACCAGAAATGCAGGACAGGCCATGGAGAAATGGGAGCCTTGCTACACTGATGGGCGGGATGTAAATTGCCAACAGCCACTCTGGAGAAGTGTACGGTGTGTCCTGAAACATCTAAGAAACAAAGCTTAGAGAGCATAGGGCACTTCCACGCATGGGGGGATAAAGTGGGAAAATTGAAAATCAGCAAGACACAAGCACCCCAAAGTTTAGGGCTGCTCTGTTGACAAGGACCTCCACTTCATTCCACCTTAAATATCCCCGGAAAGCGAAAAATGGATCAAAAAGTTGTGGTCCTTATGTACAATGGAATAACACTCAGCCATGAAATCAATGTCATAAGGCTAGTAGCAGCATGATGAGTGGATTTAGGTAAGACGATTCTAAGTGAAATAAGTCACACAGAAAAGGACACTTCTCATAAGGTGTCACTTATAGAGGGAATGTAAAAACCGTTACACTTGAACTGAATTACAAAACAGAACAGAGTCACACATGCAGAAAACACACTATGGCTGCTTAACGGGAAAGGTGAGGTGGGGTGATACATAAAACAAGAGTTTCAAATTAGCTCAGATACCGTTCCATAAACCCAATATGTAATAGACAAGACCTACTCCTTGCTCAGAGAACTGGACTCAACACGCCCGATTCACCGCACAAGAATATATCTGACTAGTAATAATCTTAAAACCTATGTATTGATATCTCTCTGTTAGTGTGTCAAGTGGGTGTAAAGCGGCATAAACACAGCCGTGAAAAGCAGCTAAACCCCATTATAAAAATAAATTACTTTTAAAAACCCATGAAACAAAGACAGGGAAAGAGAGAGAAATTCTTACACAATTCGTTCAGGGGCTGTGATGCAACCTGGATTGACCATATCTAGACCCACAGCTGGATGAGACATAAGGGTGGACACTCTTGGGGCTGAGAGGTTTGGTGAGGTTGGGTGAGCAAACGCAGACCCTTTAAAGTAATACTGCGTGCTACCCATCGCATGGGTCCCAAATCTCCAGGTTCAAGGGCATCTTCCTACACCGAAAACATGCATGAGAAACCCAGAAGATGGTACACCGTGTGATGGGGAAAGGTTTCTAAAACGCACCTCATTTCTCATCTCCTTGTGCTCGGGTTCGCCATTCCAGCCACTTTACTAGCAATCTCCCTACTTTGAGCATCAGCACCTTTAACCTCCTGCTCCGTACAGGTTGCAATTTGTCCTGAGGATGAACGGGAAGACGGGGAACCAATGAGAGACTAGCTCTTGGTGTTGGGACAGGCACAGGTCACTCTATTTTCCCATCAGGAAGAAGAATTAACCACAGGCTCAGCCTGCCCCCCGGAACCAGAACAGGGCCTGAAGCCATCCTGCGCTTTTGCGGCCAGCTCCCAAAAATGCGACTTGTAAAATGGAGCTTCAGGGCACTGCAATTCACAAACCTGCAGAGTTATAAATGATAACTCTCGTCCACAAATATATTGAGGGAAGGCAAAGAAGAGGATTTGAAATCAAGGCAGAATTGCAGGAAACAGATTTCAGGAGGTAGATTCGAATCGCCTTTAAAGCACATGAAAAGCGGCAAAACGTTGACAATGATGCCCTTGGCCAAAAAGGGCGTATGCGTTTTTTCCTGAATATATTCAGGAAAAAACGCATACGCCCTTTTTGGCCAACCAAGCAACCTGGAAAGGCAAATCAGCGCTACAAAGAAGTCTCGCTTCCCATCGGTCAAAAGGGCCATGCTGAAAAAAGTGTCAAAACCAGAAATGCAGGACAGGCCATGGAGAAATGGGAGCCTTGCTACACTGATGGGTGGGATGTAAATTGCCAACAGCCACTCTGGAGAAGTGTACGGTGTGTCCTGAAACATCTAAGAAACACAGCTTAGAGAGCATAGGGCACTTCCACGCATGGGGGGATAAAGTGGGAAAATTGAAAATCAGCAAGACACAAGCACCCCAAAGTTTAGGGCTGCTCTGTTGACAAGGACCTCCACTTCATTCCACCTTAAATATCCCAGGAAAGCGAAAAATGGATCAAAAAGTTGTGGTCCTTATGTACAATGGAATAACACTCAGCCATGAAATCAATGTCATAAGGCTAGTAGCAGCATGATGAGTGGATTTAGGTAAGACGATTCTAAGTGAAATAAGTCACACAGAAAAGGACACTTCTCATAAGGTGTCACTTACAGAGGGAATGTAAAAACCGTTACACTTGAACTGAATTACAAAACAGAACAGAGTCACACATGCAGAAAACACACTATGGCTGCTTAACGGGAAAGGTGAGGTGGGGTGATACATAAAACAAGAGTTTCAAATTAGCTCAGATACCGTTCCATAAACCCAATATGTAATAGACAAGACCTACTCCTTGCTCAGAGAACTGGACTCAACACGCCCGATTCAGCGCACAAGAATATATCTGACTAGTAATAATCTTAAAACCTATGTATTGATATCTCTCTGTTAGTGTGTCAAGTGGGTGTAAAGCGGCATAAACACAGCCGTGAAAAGCAGCTAAACCCCATTATAAAAATAAATTACTTTTAAAAACCCATGAAACAAAGACAGGGAAAGAGAGAGAAATTCTTACACAATTCGTTCAGGGGCTGTGATGCAACCTGGATTGACCATATCTAGACCCACAGCTGGATGAGACATAAGGGTGGACACTCTTGGGGCTGAGAGGTTTGGTGAGGTTGGGTGAGCAAACGCAGACCCTTTAAAGTAATACTGCGTGCTACCCATCGCATGGGTCCCAAATCTCCAGGTTCAAGGGCATCTTCCTACACCGAAAACATGCATGAGAAACCCAGAAGATGGTACACCGTGTGATGGGGAAAGGTTTCTAAAACGCACCTCATTTCTCATCTCCTTGTGCTCGGGTTCGCCATTCCAGCCACTTTACTAGCAATCTCCCTACTTGGAGCATCAGCACCTTTAACCTCCTGTTCCGTACAGGTTGCAATTTGTCCTGAGGATGAACGGGAAGACGGGGAACCAATGAGAGACTAGCTCTTGGTGTTGGGACAGGCACAGGTCACTCTATTTTCCCATCAGGAAGAAGAATTAACCACAGGCTCAGCCTGCCCCCCGGAACCAGAACAGGGCCTGAAGCCATCCTGCGCTTTTGCGGCCAGCTCCCAAAAAAGCGACTTGTAAAATGGAGCTTCAGGGCACTGCAATTCACAAACCTGCAGAGTTATAAATGATAACTCTCGTCCACAAATATATTGAGGGAAGGCAAACAAGAGGATTTGAAATCAAGGCAGAATTGCAGGAAACAGATTTCAGGAGGTAGATTCGAATCGCCTTTAAAGCACATGAAAAGCGGCAAAACGTTGACAATGATGCCCTTGGCCAAAAAGGGCGTATGCGTTTTTTCCTGAATATATTCAGGAAAAAACGCATACGCCCTTTTTGGCCAACCAAGCAACCTGGAAAGGCAAATCAGCGCTACAAAGAAGTCTCGCTTCCCATCGGTCAAAAGGGCCATGCTGAAAAAAGTGTCAAAACCAGAAATGCAGGACAGGCCATGGAGAAATGGGAGCCTTGCTACACTGATGGGCGGGATGTAAATTGCCAACAGCCACTCTGGAGAAGTGTACGGTGTGTCCTGAAACATCTAAAAAACACAGCTTAGAGAGCATAGGGCACTTCCACGCATGGGGGGATAAAAAGGGAAAATTGAAAATCAGCAAGACACAAGCACCCCAAAGTTTAGGGCTGCTCTGTTGACAAGGACCTCCACTTCATTCCACCTTAAATATCCCAGGAAAGCGAAAAATGGATCAAAAAGTTGTGGTCCTTATGTACAATGAAATATCACTCAGCCATGAAATCAATGTCATAAGGCTAGTAGCAGCATGATGAGTGGATTTAGGTAAGACGATTCTAAGTGAAATAAGTCACACAGAAAAGGACACTTCTCATAAGGTGTCACTTATAGAGGGAATGTAAAAACCGTTACACTTGAACTGAATTACAAAACAGAACAGAGTCACACATGCAGAAAACACACTATGGCTGCTTAACGGGAAAGGTGAGGTGGGGTGATACATAAAACAAGAGTTTCAAATTAGCTCAGATACCGTTCCATAAACCCAATATGTAATAGACAAGACCTACTCCTTGCTCAGAGAACTGGACTCAACACGCCCGATTCACCGCACAAGAATATATCTGACTAGTAATAATCTTAAAACCTATGTATTGATATCTCTCTGTTAGTGTGTCAAGTGGGTGTAAAGCGGCATAAACACAGCCGTGAAAAGCAGCTAAACCCCATTATAAAAATAAATTACTTTTAAAAACCCATGAAACAAAGACAGGGAAAGAGAGAGAAATTCTTACACAATTCGTTCAGGGGCTGTGATGCAACCTGGATTGACCATATCTAGACCCACAGCTGGATGAGACATAAGGGTGGACACTCTTGGGGCTGAGAGGTTTGGTGAGGTTGGGTGAGCAAACGCAGACCCTTTAAAGTAATACTGCGTGCTACCCATCGCATGGGTCCCAAATCTCCAGGTTCAAGGGCATCTTCCTACACCGAAAACATGCATGAGAAACCCAGAAGATGGTACACCGTGTGATGGGGAAAGGTTTCTAAAACGCACCTCATTTCTCATCTCCTTGTGCTCGGGTTCGCCATTCCAGCCACTTTACTAGCAATCTCCCTACTTGGAGCATCAGCACCTTTAACCTCCTGTTCCGTACAGGTTGCAATTTGTCCTGAGGATGAACGGGAAGACGGGGAACCAATGAGAGACTAGCTCTTGGTGTTGGGACAGGCACAGGTCACTCTATTTTCCCATCAGGAAGAAGAATTAACCACAGGCTCAGCCTGCCCCCCGGAACCAGAACAGGGCCTGAAGCCATCCTGCGCTTTTGCGGCCAGCTCCCAAAAAAGCGACTTGTAAAATGGAGCTTCAGGGCACTGCAATTCACAAACCTGCAGAGTTATAAATGATAACTCTCGTCCACAAATATATTGAGGGAAGGCAAACAAGAGGATTTGAAATCAAGGCAGAATTGCAGGAAACAGATTTCAGGAGGTAGATTCGAATCGCCTTGAAAGCACATGAAAAGCGGCAAAACGTTGACAATGATGCCCTTGGCCAAAAAGGGCGTATGCGTTTTTTCCTGAATATATTCAGGAAAAAATGCATATGCCCTTTTTGGCCAACCAAGCAACCTGGAAAGGCAAATCAGCGCTACAAAGAAGTCTCGCTTCCCATCGGTCAAAAGGGCCATGCTGAAAAAAGTGTCAAAACCAGAAATGCAGGACAGGCCATGGAGAAATGGGAGCCTTGCTACACTGATGGGCGCGATGTAAATTGCCAACAGCCACTCTGGAGAAGTGTACGGTGTGTCCTGAAACATCTAAAAAACACAGCTTAGAGAGCATAGGGCACTTCCACGCATGGGGGGATAAAGAGGGAAAATTGAAAATCAGCAAGACACAAGCACCCCAAAGTTTAGGGCTGCTCTGTTGACAAGGACCTCCACTTCATTCCACCTTAAATATCCCCGGAAAGCGAAAAATGGATCAAAAAGTTGTGGTCCTTATGTACAATGAAATATCACTCAGCCATGAAATCAATGTCATAAGGCTAGTAGCAGCATGATGAGTGGATTTAGGTAAGACGATTCTAAGTGAAATAAGTCACACAGAAAAGGACACTTCTCATAAGGTGTCACTTATAGAGGGAATGTAAAAACCGTTACACTTGAACTGAATTACAAAACAGAACAGAGTCACACATGCAGAAAACACACTATGGCTGCTTAACGGGAAAGGTGAGGTGGGGTGATACATAAAACAAGAGTTTCAAATTAGCTCAGATACCGTTCCATAAACCCAATATGTAATAGACAAGACCTACTCCTTGCTCAGAGAACTGGACTCAACACGCCCGATTCACCGCACAAGAATATATCTGACTAGTAATAATCTTAAAACCTATGTATTGATATCTCTCTGTTAGTGTGTCAAGTGGGTGTAAAGCGGCATAAACACAGCCGTGAAAAGCAGCTAAACCCCATTATAAAAATAAATTACTTTTAAAAACCCATGAAACAAAGACAGGGAAAGAGAGAGAAATTCTTACACAATTCGTTCAGGGGCTGTGATGCAACCTGGATTGACCATATCTAGACCCACAGCTGGATGAGACATAAGGGTGGACACTCTTGGGGCTGAGAGGTTTGGTGAGGTTGGGTGAGCAAACGCAGACCCTTTAAAGTAATACTGCGTGCTACCCATCGCATGGGTCCAAATCTCCAGGTTCAAGGGCATCTTCCTACACCGAAAACATGCATGAGAAACCCAGAAGATGGTACACCGTGTGATGGGGAAAGGTTTGTAAAACGCACCTCATTTCTCATCTCCTTGTGCTCGGGTTCGCCATTCCAGCCACTTTACTAGCAATCTCCCTACTTGGAGCATCAGCACCTTTAACCTCCTGCTCCGTACAGGTTGCAATTTGTCCTGAGGATGAACGGGAAGACGGGGAACCAATGAGAGACTAGCTCTTGTTGTTGGGACAGGCACAGGTCACTCTATTTTCCCATCAGGAAGAAGAATTAACCACAGGCTCAGCCTGCCCCCCGGAACCAGAACAGGGCCTGAAGCCATCCTGCGCTTTTGCGGCCAGCTCCCAAAAATGCGACTTGTAAAATGGAGCTTCAGGGCACTGCAATTCACAAACCTGCAGAGTTATAAATGATAACTCTCGTCCACAAATATATTGAGGGAAGGCAAACAAGAGGATTTGAAATCAAGGCAGAATTGCAGGAAACAGATTTCAGGAGGTAGATTCGAATCGCCTTGAAAGCACATGAAAAGCGGCAAAACGTTGACAATGATGCCCTTGGCCAAAAAGGGCATATGCGTTTTTTCCTGAATATATTCAGGAAAAAACGCATACGCCCTTTTTGGCCAACCAAGCAACCTGGAAAGGCAAATCAGCGCTACAAAGAAGTCTCGCTTCCCATCGGTCAAAAGGGCCATGCTGAAAAAAGTGTCAAAACCAGAAATGCAGGACAGGCCATGGAGAAATGGGAGCCTTGCTACACTGATGGGCGGGATGTAAATTGCCAACAGCCACTCTGGAGAAGTGTACGGTGTGTCCTGAAACATCTAAGAAACAAAGCTTAGAGAGCATAGGGCACTTCCACGCATGGGGGGATAAAGTGGGAAAATTGAAAATCAGCAAGACACAAGCACCCCAAAGTTTAGGGCTGCTCTGTTGACAAGGACCTCCACTTCATTCCACCTTAAATATCCCCGGAAAGCGAAAAATGGATCAAAAAGTTGTGGTCCTTATGTACAATGGAATAACACTCAGCCATGAAATCAATGTCATAAGGCTAGTAGCAGCATGATGAGTGGATTTAGGTAAGACGATTCTAAGTGAAATAAGTCACACAGAAAAGGACACTTCTCATAAGGTGTCACTTATAGAGGGAATGTAAAAACCGTTACACTTGAACTGAATTACAAAACAGAACAGAGTCACACATGCAGAAAACACACTATGGCTGCTTAACGGGAAAGGTGAGGTGGGGTGATACATAAAACAAGAGTTTCAAATTAGCTCAGATACCGTTCCATAAACCCAATATGTAATAGACAAGACCTACTCCTTGCTCAGAGAACTGGACTCAACACGCCCGATTCACCGCACAAGAATATATCTGACTAGTAATAATCTTAAAACCTATGTATTGATATCTCTCTGTTAGTGTGTCAAGTGGGTGTAAAGCGGCATAAACACAGCCGTGAAAAGCAGCTAAACCCCATTATAAAAATAAATTACTTTTAAAAACCCATGAAACAAAGACAGGGAAAGAGAGAGAAATTCTTACACAATTCGTTCAGGGGCTGTGATGCAACCTGGATTGACCATATCTAGACCCACAGCTGGATGAGACATAAGGGTGGACACTCTTGGGGCTGAGAGGTTTGGTGAGGTTGGGTGAGCAAACGCAGACCCTTTAAAGTAATACTGCGTGCTACCCATCGCATGGGTCCCAAATCTCCAGGTTCAAGGGCATCTTCCTACACCGAAAACATGCATGAGAAACCCAGAAGATGGTACACCGTGTGATGGGGAAAGGTTTCTAAAACGCACCTCATTTCTCATCTCCTTGTGCTCGGGTTCGCCATTCCAGCCACTTTACTAGCAATCTCCCTACTTTGAGCATCAGCACCTTTAACCTCCTGCTCCGTACAGGTTGCAATTTGTCCTGAGGATGAACGGGAAGACGGGGAACCAATGAGAGACTAGCTCTTGGTGTTGGGACAGGCACAGGTCACTCTATTTTCCCATCAGGAAGAAGAATTAACCACAGGCTCAGCCTGCCCCCCGGAACCAGAACAGGGCCTGAAGCCATCCTGCGCTTTTGCGGCCAGCTCCCAAAAATGCGACTTGTAAAATGGAGCTTCAGGGCACTGCAATTCACAAACCTGCAGAGTTATAAATGATAACTCTCGTCCACAAATATATTGAGGGAAGGCAAAGAAGAGGATTTGAAATCAAGGCAGAATTGCAGGAAACAGATTTCAGGAGGTAGATTCGAATCGCCTTTAAAGCACATGAAAAGCGGCAAAACGTTGACAATGATGCCCTTGGCCAAAAAGGGCGTATGCGTTTTTTCCTGAATATATTCAGGAAAAAACGCATACGCCCTTTTTGGCCAACCAAGCAACCTGGAAAGGCAAATCAGCGCTACAAAGAAGTCTCGCTTCCCATCGGTCAAAAGGGCCATGCTGAAAAAAGTGTCAAAACCAGAAATGCAGGACAGGCCATGGAGAAATGGGAGCCTTGCTACACTGATGGGTGGGATGTAAATTGCCAACAGCCACTCTGGAGAAGTGTACGGTGTGTCCTGAAACATCTAAGAAACACAGCTTAGAGAGCATAGGGCACTTCCACGCATGGGGGGATAAAGTGGGAAAATTGAAAATCAGCAAGACACAAGCACCCCAAAGTTTAGGGCTGCTCTGTTGACAAGGACCTCCACTTCATTCCACCTTAAATATCCCAGGAAAGCGAAAAATGGATCAAAAAGTTGTGGTCCTTATGTACAATGGAATAACACTCAGCCATGAAATCAATGTCATAAGGCTAGTAGCAGCATGATGAGTGGATTTAGGTAAGACGATTCTAAGTGAAATAAGTCACACAGAAAAGGACACTTCTCATAAGGTGTCACTTACAGAGGGAATGTAAAAACCGTTACACTTGAACTGAATTACAAAACAGAACAGAGTCACACATGCAGAAAACACACTATGGCTGCTTAACGGGAAAGGTGAGGTGGGGTGATACATAAAACAAGAGTTTCAAATTAGCTCAGATACCGTTCCATAAACCCAATATGTAATAGACAAGACCTACTCCTTGCTCAGAGAACTGGACTCAACACGCCCGATTCAGCGCACAAGAATATATCTGACTAGTAATAATCTTAAAACCTATGTATTGATATCTCTCTGTTAGTGTGTCAAGTGGGTGTAAAGCGGCATAAACACAGCCGTGAAAAGCAGCTAAACCCCATTATAAAAATAAATTACTTTTAAAAACCCATGAAACAAAGACAGGGAAAGAGAGAGAAATTCTTACACAATTCGTTCAGGGGCTGTGATGCAACCTGGATTGACCATATCTAGACCCACAGCTGGATGAGACATAAGGGTGGACACTCTTGGGGCTGAGAGGTTTGGTGAGGTTGGGTGAGCAAACGCAGACCCTTTAAAGTAATACTGCGTGCTACCCATCGCATGGGTCCCAAATCTCCAGGTTCAAGGGCATCTTCCTACACCGAAAACATGCATGAGAAACCCAGAAGATGGTACACCGTGTGATGGGGAAAGGTTTCTAAAACGCACCTCATTTCTCATCTCCTTGTGCTCGGGTTCGCCATTCCAGCCACTTTACTAGCAATCTCCCTACTTGGAGCATCAGCACCTTTAACCTCCTGTTCCGTACAGGTTGCAATTTGTCCTGAGGATGAACGGGAAGACGGGGAACCAATGAGAGACTAGCTCTTGGTGTTGGGACAGGCACAGGTCACTCTATTTTCCCATCAGGAAGAAGAATTAACCACAGGCTCAGCCTGCCCCCCGGAACCAGAACAGGGCCTGAAGCCATCCTGCGCTTTTGCGGCCAGCTCCCAAAAAAGCGACTTGTAAAATGGAGCTTCAGGGCACTGCAATTCACAAACCTGCAGAGTTATAAATGATAACTCTCGTCCACAAATATATTGAGGGAAGGCAAACAAGAGGATTTGAAATCAAGGCAGAATTGCAGGAAACAGATTTCAGGAGGTAGATTCGAATCGCCTTTAAAGCACATGAAAAGCGGCAAAACGTTGACAATGATGCCCTTGGCCAAAAAGGGCGTATGCGTTTTTTCCTGAATATATTCAGGAAAAAACGCATACGCCCTTTTTGGCCAACCAAGCAACCTGGAAAGGCAAATCAGCGCTACAAAGAAGTCTCGCTTCCCATCGGTCAAAAGGGCCATGCTGAAAAAAGTGTCAAAACCAGAAATGCAGGACAGGCCATGGAGAAATGGGAGCCTTGCTACACTGATGGGCGGGATGTAAATTGCCAACAGCCACTCTGGAGAAGTGTACGGTGTGTCCTGAAACATCTAAAAAACACAGCTTAGAGAGCATAGGGCACTTCCACGCATGGGGGGATAAAAAGGGAAAATTGAAAATCAGCAAGACACAAGCACCCCAAAGTTTAGGGCTGCTCTGTTGACAAGGACCTCCACTTCATTCCACCTTAAATATCCCAGGAAAGCGAAAAATGGATCAAAAAGTTGTGGTCCTTATGTACAATGAAATATCACTCAGCCATGAAATCAATGTCATAAGGCTAGTAGCAGCATGATGAGTGGATTTAGGTAAGACGATTCTAAGTGAAATAAGTCACACAGAAAAGGACACTTCTCATAAGGTGTCACTTATAGAGGGAATGTAAAAACCGTTACACTTGAACTGAATTACAAAACAGAACAGAGTCACACATGCAGAAAACACACTATGGCTGCTTAACGGGAAAGGTGAGGTGGGGTGATACATAAAACAAGAGTTTCAAATTAGCTCAGATACCGTTCCATAAACCCAATATGTAATAGACAAGACCTACTCCTTGCTCAGAGAACTGGACTCAACACGCCCGATTCACCGCACAAGAATATATCTGACTAGTAATAATCTTAAAACCTATGTATTGATATCTCTCTGTTAGTGTGTCAAGTGGGTGTAAAGCGGCATAAACACAGCCGTGAAAAGCAGCTAAACCCCATTATAAAAATAAATTACTTTTAAAAACCCATGAAACAAAGACAGGGAAAGAGAGAGAAATTCTTACACAATTCGTTCAGGGGCTGTGATGCAACCTGGATTGACCATATCTAGACCCACAGCTGGATGAGACATAAGGGTGGACACTCTTGGGGCTGAGAGGTTTGGTGAGGTTGGGTGAGCAAACGCAGACCCTTTAAAGTAATACTGCGTGCTACCCATCGCATGGGTCCCAAATCTCCAGGTTCAAGGGCATCTTCCTACACCGAAAACATGCATGAGAAACCCAGAAGATGGTACACCGTGTGATGGGGAAAGGTTTCTAAAACGCACCTCATTTCTCATCTCCTTGTGCTCGGGTTCGCCATTCCAGCCACTTTACTAGCAATCTCCCTACTTGGAGCATCAGCACCTTTAACCTCCTGTTCCGTACAGGTTGCAATTTGTCCTGAGGATGAACGGGAAGACGGGGAACCAATGAGAGACTAGCTCTTGGTGTTGGGACAGGCACAGGTCACTCTATTTTCCCATCAGGAAGAAGAATTAACCACAGGCTCAGCCTGCCCCCCGGAACCAGAACAGGGCCTGAAGCCATCCTGCGCTTTTGCGGCCAGCTCCCAAAAAAGCGACTTGTAAAATGGAGCTTCAGGGCACTGCAATTCACAAACCTGCAGAGTTATAAATGATAACTCTCGTCCACAAATATATTGAGGGAAGGCAAACAAGAGGATTTGAAATCAAGGCAGAATTGCAGGAAACAGATTTCAGGAGGTAGATTCGAATCGCCTTGAAAGCACATGAAAAGCGGCAAAACGTTGACAATGATGCCCTTGGCCAAAAAGGGCGTATGCGTTTTTTCCTGAATATATTCAGGAAAAAATGCATATGCCCTTTTTGGCCAACCAAGCAACCTGGAAAGGCAAATCAGCGCTACAAAGAAGTCTCGCTTCCCATCGGTCAAAAGGGCCATGCTGAAAAAAGTGTCAAAACCAGAAATGCAGGACAGGCCATGGAGAAATGGGAGCCTTGCTACACTGATGGGCGCGATGTAAATTGCCAACAGCCACTCTGGAGAAGTGTACGGTGTGTCCTGAAACATCTAAAAAACACAGCTTAGAGAGCATAGGGCACTTCCACGCATGGGGGGATAAAGAGGGAAAATTGAAAATCAGCAAGACACAAGCACCCCAAAGTTTAGGGCTGCTCTGTTGACAAGGACCTCCACTTCATTCCACCTTAAATATCCCCGGAAAGCGAAAAATGGATCAAAAAGTTGTGGTCCTTATGTACAATGAAATATCACTCAGCCATGAAATCAATGTCATAAGGCTAGTAGCAGCATGATGAGTGGATTTAGGTAAGACGATTCTAAGTGAAATAAGTCACACAGAAAAGGACACTTCTCATAAGGTGTCACTTATAGAGGGAATGTAAAAACCGTTACACTTGAACTGAATTACAAAACAGAACAGAGTCACACATGCAGAAAACACACTATGGCTGCTTAACGGGAAAGGTGAGGTGGGGTGATACATAAAACAAGAGTTTCAAATTAGCTCAGATACCGTTCCATAAACCCAATATGTAATAGACAAGACCTACTCCTTGCTCAGAGAACTGGACTCAACACGCCCGATTCACCGCACAAGAATATATCTGACTAGTAATAATCTTAAAACCTATGTATTGATATCTCTCTGTTAGTGTGTCAAGTGGGTGTAAAGCGGCATAAACACAGCCGTGAAAAGCAGCTAAACCCCATTATAAAAATAAATTACTTTTAAAAACCCATGAAACAAAGACAGGGAAAGAGAGAGAAATTCTTACACAATTCGTTCAGGGGCTGTGATGCAACCTGGATTGACCATATCTAGACCCACAGCTGGATGAGACATAAGGGTGGACACTCTTGGGGCTGAGAGGTTTGGTGAGGTTGGGTGAGCAAACGCAGACCCTTTAAAGTAATACTGCGTGCTACCCATCGCATGGGTCCAAATCTCCAGGTTCAAGGGCATCTTCCTACACCGAAAACATGCATGAGAAACCCAGAAGATGGTACACCGTGTGATGGGGAAAGGTTTCTAAAACGCACCTCATTTCTCATCTCCTTGTGCTCGGGTTCGCCATTCCAGCCACTTTACTAGCAATCTCCCTACTTGGAGCATCAGCACCTTTAACCTCCTGTTCCGTACAGGTTGCAATTTGTCCTGAGGATGAACGGGAAGACGGGGAACCAATGAGAGACTAGCTCTTGGTGTTGGGACAGGCACAGGTCACTCTATTTTCCCATCAGGAAGAAGAATTAACCACAGGCTCAGCCTGCCCCCCGGAACCAGAACAGGGCCTGAAGCCATCCTGCGCTTTTGCGGCCAGCTCCCAAAAAAGCGACTTGTAAAATGGAGCTTCAGGGCACTGCAATTCACAAACCTGCAGAGTTATAAATGATAACTCTCGTCCACAAATATATTGAGGGAAGGCAAACAAGAGGATTTGAAATCAAGGCAGAATTGCAGGAAACAGATTTCAGGAGGTAGATTCGAATCGCCTTGAAAGCACATGAAAAGCGGCAAAACGTTGACAATGATGCCCTTGGCCAAAAAGGGCGTATGCGTTTTTTCCTGAATATATTCAGGAAAAAATGCATACGCCCTTTTTGGCCAACCAAGCAACCTGGAAAGGCAAATCAGCGCTACAAAGAAGTCTCGCTTCCCATCGGTCAAAAGGGCCATGCTGAAAAAAGTGTCAAAACCAGAAATGCAGGACAGGCCATGGAGAAATGGGAGCCTTGCTACACTGATGGGCGGGATGTAAATTGCCAACAGCCACTCTGGAGAAGTGTACGGTGTGTCCTGAAACATCTAAAAAACACAGCTTAGAGAGCATAGGGCACTTCCACGCATGGGGGGATAAAGAGGGAAAATTGAAAATCAGCAAGACACAAGCACCCCAAAGTTTAGGGCTGCTCTGTTGACAAGGACCTCCACTTCATTCCACCTTAAATATCCCCGGAAAGCGAAAAATGGATCAAAAAGTTGTGGTCCTTATGTACAATGGAATAACACTCAGCCATGAAATCAATGTCATAAGGCTAGTAGCAGCATGATGAGTGGATTTAGGTAAGACGATTCTAAGTGAAATAAGTCACACAGAAAAGGACACTTCTCGTAAGGTGTCACTTATAGAGGGAATGTAAAAACCGTTACACTTGAACTGAATTACAAAACAGAACAGAGTCACACATGCAGAAAACACACTATGGCTGCTTAACGGGAAAGGTGAGGTGGGGTGATACATAAAACAAGAGTTTCAAATTAGCTCAGATACCGTTCCATAAACCCAATATGTAATAGACAAGACCTACTCCTTGCTCAGAGAACTGGACTCAACACGCCCGATTCACCGCACAAGAATATATCTGACTAGTAATAATCTTAAAACCTATGTATTGATATCTCTCTGTTAGTGTGTCAAGTGGGTGTAAAGCGGCATAAACACAGCCGTGAAAAGCAGCTAAACCCCATTATAAAAATAAATTACTTTTAAAAACCCATGAAACAAAGACAGGGAAAGAGAGAGAAATTCTTACACAATTCGTTCAGGGGCTGTGATGCAACCTGGATTGACCATATCTAGACCCACAGCTGGATGAGACATAAGGGTGGACACTCTTGGGGCTGAGAGGTTTGGTGAGGTTGGGTGAGCAAACGCAGACCCTTTAAAGTAATACTGCGTGCTACCCATCGCATGGATCCCAAATCTCCAGGTTCAAGGGCATCTTCCTACACTGAAAACATGCATGAGAAACCCAGAAGATGGTACACCGTGTGATGGGGAAAGGTTTGTAAAACGCACCTCATTTCTCATCTCCTTGTGCTCGGGTTCGCCATTCCAGCCACTTTACTAGCAATCTCCCTACTTGGAGCATCAGCACCTTTAACCTCCTGCTCCGTACAGGTTGCAATTTGTCCTGAGGATGAACGGGAAGACGGGGAATCAATGAGAGACTAGCTCTTGTTGTTGGGACAGGCACAGGTCACTCTATTTTCCCATCAGGAAGAAGAATTAACCACAGGCTCAGCCTGCCCCCCGGAACCAGAACAGGGCCTGAAGCCATCCTGCGCTTTTGCGGCCAGCTCCCAAAAATGCGACTTGTAAAATGGAGCTTCAGGGCACTGCAATTCACAAACCTGCAGAGTTATAAATGATAACTCTCGTCCACAAATATATTGAGGGAAGGCAAACAAGAGGATTTGAAATCAAGGCAGAATTGCAGGAAACAGATTTCAGGAGGTAGATTCGAATCGCCTTGAAAGCACATGAAAAGCGGCAAAACGTTGACAATGATGCCCTTGGCCAAAAAGGGCATATGCGTTTTTTCCTGAATATATTCAGGAAAAAACGCATACGCCCTTTTTGGCCAACCAAGCAACCTGGAAAGGCAAATCAGCGCTACAAAGAAGTCTCGCTTCCCATCGGTCAAAAGGGCCATGCTGAAAAAAGTGTCAAAACCAGAAATGCAGGACAGGCCATGGAGAAATGGGAGCCTTGCTACACTGATGGGCGAGATGTAAATTGCCAACAGCCACTCTGGAGAAGTGTACGGTGTGTCCTGAAACATCTAAGAAACAAAGCTTAGAGAGCATAGGGCACTTCCACGCATGGGGGGATAAAGTGGGAAAATTGAAAATCAGCAAGACACAAGCACCCCAAAGTTTAGGGCTGCTCTGTTGACAAGGACCTCCACTTCATTCCACCTTAAATATCCCAGGAAAGCGAAAAATGGATCAAAAAGTTGTGGTCCTTATGTACAATGGAATAACACTCAGCCATGAAATCAATGTCATAAGGCTAGTAGCAGCATGATGAGTGGATTTAGGTAAGACGATTCTAAGTGAAATAAGTCACACAGAAAAGGACACTTCTCATAAGGTGTCACTTATAGAGGGAATGTAAAAACCGTTACACTTGAACTGAATTACAAAACAGAACAGAGTCACACATGCAGAAAACACACTATGGCTGCTTAACGGGAAAGGTGAGGTGGGGTGATACATAAAACAAGAGTTTCAAATTAGCTCAGATACCGTTCCATAAACCCAATATGTAATAGACAAGACCTACTCCTTGCTCAGAGAACTGGACTCAACACGCCCGATTCACCGCACAAGAATATATCTGACTAGTAATAATCTTAAAACCTATGTATTGATATCTCTCTGTTAGTGTGTCAAGTGGGTGTAAAGCGGCATAAACACAGCCGTGAAAAGCAGCTAAACCCCATTATAAAAATAAATTACTTTTAAAAACCCATGAAACAAAGACAGGGAAAGAGAGAGAAATTCTTACACAATTCGTTCAGGGGCTGTGATGCAACCTGGATTGACCATATCTAGACCCACAGCTGGATGAGACATAAGGGTGGACACTCTTGGGGCTGAGAGGTTTGGTGAGGTTGGGTGAGCAAACGCAGACCCTTTAAAGTAATACTGCGTGCTACCCATCGCATGGGTCCCAAATCTCCAGGTTCAAGGGCATCTTCCTACACCGAAAACATGCATGAGAAACCCAGAAGATGGTACACCGTGTGATGGGGAAAGGTTTCTAAAACGCACCTCATTTCTCATCTCCTTGTGCTCGGGTTCGCCATTCCAGCCACTTTACTAGCAATCTCCCTACTTGGAGCATCAGCACCTTTAACCTCCTGTTCCGTACAGGTTGCAATTTGTCCTGAGGATGAACGGGAAGACGGGGAACCAATGAGAGACTAGCTCTTGGTGTTGGGACAGGCACAGGTCACTCTATTTTCCCATCAGGAAGAAGAATTAACCACAGGCTCAGCCTGCCCCCCGGAACCAGAACAGGGCCTGAAGCCATCCTGCGCTTTTGCGGCCAGCTCCCAAAAAAGCGACTTGTAAAATGGAGCTTCAGGGCACTGCAATTCACAAACCTGCAGAGTTATAAATGATAACTCTCGTCCACAAATATATTGAGGGAAGGCAAACAAGAGGATTTGAAATCAAGGCAGAATTGCAGGAAACAGATTTCAGGAGGTAGATTCGAATCGCCTTGAAAGCACATGAAAAGCGGCAAAACGTTGACAATGATGCCCTTGGCCAAAAAGGGCGTATGCGTTTTTTCCTGAATATATTCAGGAAAAAACGCATACGCCCTTTTTGGCCAACCAAGCAACCTGGAAAGGCAAATCAGCGCTACAAAGAAGTCTCGCTTCCCATCGGTCAAAAGGGCCATGCTGAAAAAAGTGTCAAAACCAGAAATGCAGGACAGGCCATGGAGAAATGGGAGCCTTGCTACACTGATGGGCGGGATGTAAATTGCCAACAGCCACTCTGGAGAAGTGTACGGTGTGTCCTGAAACATCTAAAAAACACAGCTTAGAGAGCATAGGGCACTTCCACGCATGGGGGGATAAAGAGGGAAAATTGAAAATCAGCAAGACACAAGCACCCCAAAGTTTAGGGCTGCTCTGTTGACAAGGACCTCCACTTCATTCCACCTTAAATATCCCCGGAAAGCGAAAAATGGATCAAAAAGTTGTGGTCCTTATGTACAATGGAATAACACTCAGCCATGAAATCAATGTCATAAGGCTAGTAGCAGCATGATGAGTGGATTTAGGTAAGACGATTCTAAGTGAAATAAGTCACACAGAAAAGGACACTTCTCGTAAGGTGTCACTTATAGAGGGAATGTAAAAACCGTTACACTTGAACTGAATTACAAAACAGAACAGAGTCACACATGCAGAAAACACACTATGGCTGCTTAACGGGAAAGGTGAGGTGGGGTGATACATAAAACAAGAGTTTCAAATTAGCTCAGATACCGTTCCATAAACCCAATATGTAATAGACAAGACCTACTCCTTGCTCAGAGAACTGGACTCAACACGCCCGATTCACCGCACAAGAATATATCTGACTAGTAATAATCTTAAAACCTATGTATTGATATCTCTCTGTTAGTGTGTCAAGTGGGTGTAAAGCGGCATAAACACAGCCGTGAAAAGCAGATAAACCCCATTATAAAAATAAATTACTTTTAAAAACCCATGAAACAAAGACAGGGAAAGAGAGAGAAATTCTTACACAATTCGTTCAGGGGCTGTGATGCAACCTGGATTGACCATATCTAGACCCACAGCTGGATGAGACATAAGGGTGGACACTCTTGGGGCTGAGAGGTTTGGTGAGGTTGGGTGAGCAAACGCAGACCCTTTAAAGTAATACTGCGTGCTACCCATCGCATGGATCCCAAATCTCCAGGTTCAAGGGCATCTTCCTACACCGAAAACATGCATGAGAAACCCAGAAGATGGTACACCGTGTGATGGGGAAAGGTTTGTAAAACGCACCTCATTTCTCATCTCCTTGTGCTCGGGTTCGCCATTCCAGCCACTTTACTAGCAATCTCCCTACTTGGAGCATCAGCACCTTTAACCTCCTGCTCCGTACAGGTTGCAATTTGTCCTGAGGATGAACGGGAAGACGGGGAACCAATGAGAGACTAGCTCTTGTTGTTGGGACAGGCACAGGTCACTCTATTTTCCCATCAGGAAGAAGAATTAACCACAGGCTCAGCCTGCCCCCCGGAACCAGAACAGGGCCTGAAGCCATCCTGCGCTTTTGCGGCCAGCTCCCAAAAAAGCGACTTGTAAAATGGAGCTTCAGGGCACTGCAATTCACAAACCTGCAGAGTTATAAATGATAACACTCGTCCACAAATATATTGAGGGAAGGCAAACAAGAGGATTTGAAATCAAGGCAGAATTGCAGGAAACAGATTTCAGGAGGTAGATTCGAATCGCCTTGAAAGCACATGAAAAGCGGCAAAACGTTGACAATGATGCCCTTGGCCAAAAAGGGCGTATGCGTTTTTTCCTGAATATATTCAGGAAAAAATGCATACGCCCTTTTTGGCCAACCAAGCAACCTGGAAAGGCAAATCAGCGCTACAAAGAAGTCTCGCTTCCCATCGGTCAAAAGGGCCATGCTGAAAAAAGTGTCAAAACCAGAAATGCAGGACAGGCCATGGAGAAATGGGAGCCTTGCTACACTGATGGGCGGGATGTAAATTGCCAACAGCCACTCTGGAGAAGTGTACGGTGTGTCCTGAAACATCTAAAAAACACAGCTTAGAGAGCATAGGGCACTTCCACGCATGGGGGGATAAAGAGGGAAAATTGAAAATCAGCAAGACACAAGCACCCCAAAGTTTAGGGCTGCTCTGTTGACAAGGACCTCCACTTCATTCCACCTTAAATATCCCCGGAAAGCGAAAAATGGATCAAAAAGTTGTGGTCCTTATGTACAATGGAATAACACTCAGCCATGAAATCAATGTCATAAGGCTAGTAGCAGCATGATGAGTGGATTTAGGTAAGACGATTCTAAGTGAAATAAGTCACACAGAAAAGGACACTTCTCGTAAGGTGTCACTTATAGAGGGAATGTAAAAACCGTTACACTTGAACTGAATTACAAAACAGAACAGAGTCACACATGCAGAAAACACACTATGGCTGCTTAACGGGAAAGGTGAGGTGGGGTGATACATAAAACAAGAGTTTCAAATTAGCTCAGATACCGTTCCATAAACCCAATATGTAATAGACAAGACCTACTCCTTGCTCAGAGAACTGGACTCAACACGCCCGATTCACCGCACAAGAATATATCTGACTAGTAATAATCTTAAAACCTATGTATTGATATCTCTCTGTTAGTGTGTCAAGTGGGTGTAAAGCGGCATAAACACAGCCGTGAAAAGCAGCTAAACCCCATTATAAAAATAAATTACTTTTAAAAACCCATGAAACAAAGACAGGGAAAGAGAGAGAAATTCTTACACAATTCGTTCAGGGGCTGTGATGCAACCTGGATTGACCATATCTAGACCCACAGCTGGATGAGACATAAGGGTGGACACTCTTGGGGCTGAGAGGTTTGGTGAGGTTGGGTGAGCAAACGCAGACCCTTTAAAGTAATACTGCGTGCTACCCATCGCATGGATCCCAAATCTCCAGGTTCAAGGGCATCTTCCTACACTGAAAACATGCATGAGAAACCCAGAAGATGGTACACCGTGTGATGGGGAAAGGTTTGTAAAACGCACCTCATTTCTCATCTCCTTGTGCTCGGGTTCGCCATTCCAGCCACTTTACTAGCAATCTCCCTACTTGGAGCATCAGCACCTTTAACCTCCTGCTCCGTACAGGTTGCAATTTGTCCTGAGGATGAACGGGAAGACGGGGAATCAATGAGAGACTAGCTCTTGTTGTTGGGACAGGCACAGGTCACTCTATTTTCCCATCAGGAAGAAGAATTAACCAGAGGCTCAGCCTGCCCCCCGGAACCAGAACAGGGCCTGAAGCCATCCTGCGCTTTTGCGGCCAGCTCCCAAAAATGCGACTTGTAAAATGGAGCTTCAGGGCACTGCAATTCACAAACCTGCAGAGTTATAAATGATAACTCTCGTCCACAAATATATTGAGGGAAGGCAAACAAGAGGATTTGAAATCAAGGCAGAATTGCAGGAAACAGATTTCAGGAGGTAGATTCGAATCGCCTTGAAAGCACATGAAAAGCGGCAAAACGTTGACAATGATGCCCTTGGCCAAAAAGGGCATATGCGTTTTTTCCTGAATATATTCAGGAAAAAACGCATACGCCCTTTTTGGCCAACCAAGCAACCTGGAAAGGCAAATCAGCGCTACAAAGAAGTCTCGCTTCCCATCGGTCAAAAGGGCCATGCTGAAAAAAGTGTCAAAACCAGAAATGCAGGACAGGCCATGGAGAAATGGGAGCCTTGCTACACTGATGGGCGAGATGTAAATTGCCAACAGCCACTCTGGAGAAGTGTACGGTGTGTCCTGAAACATCTAAGAAACAAAGCTTAGAGAGCATAGGGCACTTCCACGCATGGGGGGATAAAGTGGGAAAATTGAAAATCAGCAAGACACAAGCACCCCAAAGTTTAGGGCTGCTCTGTTGACAAGGACCTCCACTTCATTCCACCTTAAATATCCCAGGAAAGCGAAAAATGGATCAAAAAGTTGTGGTCCTTATGTACAATGGAATAACACTCAGCCATGAAATCAATGTCATAAGGCTAGTAGCAGCATGATGAGTGGATTTAGGTAAGACGATTCTAAGTGAAATAAGTCACACAGAAAAGGACACTTCTCATAAGGTGTCACTTATAGAGGGAATGTAAAAACCGTTACACTTGAACTGAATTACAAAACAGAACAGAGTCACACATGCAGAAAACACACTATGGCTGCTTAACGGGAAAGGTGAGGTGGGGTGATACATAAAACAAGAGTTTCAAATTAGCTCAGATACCGTTCCATAAACCCAATATGTAATAGACAAGACCTACTCCTTGCTCAGAGAACTGGACTCAACACGCCCGATTCACCGCACAAGAATATATCTGACTAGTAATAATCTTAAAACCTATGTATTGATATCTCTCTGTTAGTGTGTCAAGTGGGTGTAAAGCGGCATAAACACAGCCGTGAAAAGCAGCTAAACCCCATTATAAAAATAAATTACTTTTAAAAACCCATGAAACAAAGACAGGGAAAGAGAGAGAAATTCTTACACAATTCGTTCAGGGGCTGTGATGCAACCTGGATTGACCATATCTAGACCCACAGCTGGATGAGACATAAGGGTGGACACTCTTGGGGCTGAGAGGTTTGGTGAGGTTGGGTGAGCAAACGCAGACCCTTTAAAGTAATACTGCGTGCTACCCATCGCATGGGTCCCAAATCTCCAGGTTCAAGGGCATCTTCCTACACCGAAAACATGCATGAGAAACCCAGAAGATGGTACACCGTGTGATGGGGAAAGGTTTCTAAAACGCACCTCATTTCTCATCTCCTTGTGCTCGGGTTCGCCATTCCAGCCACTTTACTAGCAATCTCCCTACTTGGAGCATCAGCACCTTTAACCTCCTGTTCCGTACAGGTTGCAATTTGTCCTGAGGATGAACGGGAAGACGGGGAACCAATGAGAGACTAGCTCTTGGTGTTGGGACAGGCACAGGTCACTCTATTTTCCCATCAGGAAGAAGAATTAACCACAGGCTCAGCCTGCCCCCCGGAACCAGAACAGGGCCTGAAGCCATCCTGCGCTTTTGCGGCCAGCTCCCAAAAAAGCGACTTGTAAAATGGAGCTTCAGGGCACTGCAATTCACAAACCTGCAGAGTTATAAATGATAACTCTCGTCCACAAATATATTGAGGGAAGGCAAACAAGAGGATTTGAAATCAAGGCAGAATTGCAGGAAACAGATTTCAGGAGGTAGATTCGAATCGCCTTGAAAGCACATGAAAAGCGGCAAAACGTTGACAATGATGCCCTTGGCCAAAAAGGGCGTATGCGTTTTTTCCTGAATATATTCAGGAAAAAACGCATACGCCCTTTTTGGCCAACCAAGCAACCTGGAAAGGCAAATCAGCGCTACAAAGAAGTCTCGCTTCCCATCGGTCAAAAGGGCCATGCTGAAAAAAGTGTCAAAACCAGAAATGCAGGACAGGCCATGGAGAAATGGGAGCCTTGCTACACTGATGGGCGGGATGTAAATTGCCAACAGCCACTCTGGAGAAGTGTACGGTGTGTCCTGAAACATCTAAAAAACACAGCTTAGAGAGCATAGGGCACTTCCACGCATGGGGGGATAAAGAGGGAAAATTGAAAATCAGCAAGACACAAGCACCCCAAAGTTTAGGGCTGCTCTGTTGACAAGGACCTCCACTTCATTCCACCTTAAATATCCCCGGAAAGCGAAAAATGGATCAAAAAGTTGTGGTCCTTATGTACAATGGAATAACACTCAGCCATGAAATCAATGTCATAAGGCTAGTAGCAGCATGATGAGTGGATTTAGGTAAGACGATTCTAAGTGAAATAAGTCACACAGAAAAGGACACTTCTCGTAAGGTGTCACTTATAGAGGGAATGTAAAAACCGTTACACTTGAACTGAATTACAAAACAGAACAGAGTCACACATGCAGAAAACACACTATGGCTGCTTAACGGGAAAGGTGAGGTGGGGTGATACATAAAACAAGAGTTTCAAATTAGCTCAGATACCGTTCCATAAACCCAATATGTAATAGACAAGACCTACTCCTTGCTCAGAGAACTGGACTCAACACGCCCGATTCACCGCACAAGAATATATCTGACTAGTAATAATCTTAAAACCTATGTATTGATATCTCTCTGTTAGTGTGTCAAGTGGGTGTAAAGCGGCATAAACACAGCCGTGAAAAGCAGATAAACCCCATTATAAAAATAAATTACTTTTAAAAACCCATGAAACAAAGACAGGGAAAGAGAGAGAAATTCTTACACAATTCGTTCAGGGGCTGTGATGCAACCTGGATTGACCATATCTAGACCCACAGCTGGATGAGACATAAGGGTGGACACTCTTGGGGCTGAGAGGTTTGGTGAGGTTGGGTGAGCAAACGCAGACCCTTTAAAGTAATACTGCGTGCTACCCATCGCATGGATCCCAAATCTCCAGGTTCAAGGGCATCTTCCTACACCGAAAACATGCATGAGAAACCCAGAAGATGGTACACCGTGTGATGGGGAAAGGTTTGTAAAACGCACCTCATTTCTCATCTCCTTGTGCTCGGGTTCGCCATTCCAGCCACTTTACTAGCAATCTCCCTACTTGGAGCATCAGCACCTTTAACCTCCTGCTCCGTACAGGTTGCAATTTGTCCTGAGGATGAACGGGAAGACGGGGAACCAATGAGAGACTAGCTCTTGTTGTTGGGACAGGCACAGGTCACTCTATTTTCCCATCAGGAAGAAGAATTAACCACAGGCTCAGCCTGCCCCCCGGAACCAGAACAGGGCCTGAAGCCATCCTGCGCTTTTGCGGCCAGCTCCCAAAAATGCGACTTGTAAAATGGAGCTTCAGGGCACTGCAATTCACAAACCTGCAGAGTTATAAATGATAACTCTCGTCCACAAATATATTGAGGGAAGGCAAACAAGAGGATTTGAAATCAAGGCAGAATTGCAGGAAACAGATTTCAGGAGGTAGATTCGAATCGCCTTGAAAGCACATGAAAAGCGGCAAAACGTTGACAATGATGCCCTTGGCCAAAAAGGGCATATGCGTTTTTTCCTGAATATATTCAGGAAAAAACGCATACGCCCTTTTTGGCCAACCAAGCAACCTGGAAAGGCAAATCAGCGCTACAAAGAAGTCTCGCTTCCCATCGGTCAAAAGGGCCATGCTGAAAAAAGTGTCAAAACCAGAAATGCAGGACAGGCCATGGAGAAATGGGAGCCTTGCTACACTGATGGGCGGGATGTAAATTGCCAACAGCCACTCTGGAGAAGTGTACGGTGTGTCCTGAAACATCTAAGAAACAAAGCTTAGAGAGCATAGGGCACTTCCACGCATGGGGGGATAAAGTGGGAAAATTGAAAATCAGCAAGACACAAGCACCCCAAAGTTTAGGGCTGCTCTGTTGACAAGGACCTCCACTTCATTCCACCTTAAATATCCCAGGAAAGCGAAAAATGGATCAAAAAGTTGTGGTCCTTATGTACAATGGAATAACACTCAGCCATGAAATCAATGTCATAAGGCTAGTAGCAGCATGATGAGTGGATTTAGGTAAGACGATTCTAAGTGAAATAAGTCACACAGAAAAGGACACTTCTCATAAGGTGTCACTTATAGAGGGAATGTAAAAACCGTTACACTTGAACTGAATTACAAAACAGAACAGAGTCACACATGCAGAAAACACACTATGGCTGCTTAACGGGAAAGGTGAGGTGGGGTGATACATAAAACAAGAGTTTCAAATTAGCTCAGATACCGTTCCATAAACCCAATATGTAATAGACAAGACCTACTCCTTGCTCAGAGAACTGGACTCAACACGCCCGATTCACCGCACAAGAATATATCTGACTAGTAATAATCTTAAAACCTATGTATTGATATCTCTCTGTTAGTGTGTCAAGTGGGTGTAAAGCGGCATAAACACAGCCGTGAAAAGCAGCTAAACCCCATTATAAAAATAAATTACTTTTAAAAACCCATGAAACAAAGACAGGGAAAGAGAGAGAAATTCTTACACAATTCGTTCAGGGGCTGTGATGCAACCTGGATTGACCATATCTAGACCCACAGCTGGATGAGACATAAGGGTGGACACTCTTGGGGCTGAGAGGTTTGGTGAGGTTGGGTGAGCAAACGCAGACCCTTTAAAGTAATACTGCGTGCTACCCATCGCATGGATCCCAAATCTCCAGGTTCAAGGGCATCTTCCTACATCGAAAACATGCATGAGAAACCCAGAAGATGGTACACCGTGTGATGGGGAAAGGTTTGTAAAACGCACGTCATTTCTCATCTCCTTGTGCTCGGGTTCGCCATTCCAGCCACTTTACTAGCAATCTCCCTACTTTGAGCATCAGCACCTTTAACCTCCTGCTCCGTACAGGTTGCAATTTGTCCTGAGGATGAACGGGAAGACGGGGAACCAATGAGAGACTAGCTCTTGGTGTTGGGACAGGCACAGGTCACTCTATTTTCCCATCAGGAAGAAGAATTAACCACAGGCTCAGCCTGCCCCCCGGAACCAGAACAGGGCCTGAAGCCATCCTGCGCTTTTGCGGCCAGCTCCCAAAAATGCGACTTGTAAAATGGAGCTTCAGGGCACTGCAATTCACAAACCTGCAGAGTTATAAATGATAACTCTCGTCCACAAATATATTGAGGGAAGGCAAAGAAGAGGATTTGAAATCAAGGCAGAATTGCAGGAAACAGATTTCAGGAGGTAGATTCGAATCGCCTTTAAAGCACATGAAAAGCGGCAAAACGTTGACAATGATGCCCTTGGCCAAAAAGGGCGTATGCGTTTTTTCCTGAATATATTCAGGAAAAAACGCATACGCCCTTTTTGGCCAACCAAGCAACCTGGAAAGGCAAATCAGCGCTACAAAGAAGTCTCGCTTCCCATCGGTCAAAAGGGCCATGCTGAAAAAAGTGTCAAAACCAGAAATGCAGGACAGGCCATGGAGAAATGGGAGCCTTGCTACACTGATGGGTCGGATGTAAATTGCCAACAGCCACTCTGGAGAAGTGTACGGTGTGTCCTGAAACATCTAAGAAACACAGCTTAGAGAGCATAGGGCACTTCCACGCATGGGGGGATAAACTGGGAAAATTGAAAATCAGCAAGACACAAGCACCCCAAAGTTTAGGGCTGCTCTGTTGACAAGGACCTCCACTTCATTCCACCTTAAATATCCCAGGAAAGCGAAAAATGGATCAAAAAGTTGTGGTCCTTATGTACAATGGAATAACACTCAGCCATGAAATCAATGTCATAAGGCTAGTAGCAGCATGATGAGTGGATTTAGGTAAGACGATTCTAAGTGAAATAAGTCACACAGAAAAGGACACTTCTCATAAGGTGTCACTTACAGAGGGAATGTAAAAACCGTTACACTTGAACTGAATTACAAAACAGAACAGAGTCACACATGCAGAAAACACACTATGGCTGCTTAACGGGAAAGGTGAGGTGGGGTGATACATAAAACAAGAGTTTCAAATTAGCTCAGATACCGTTCCATAAACCCAATATGTAATAGACAAGACCTACTCCTTGCTCAGAGAACTGGACTCAACACGCCCGATTCAGCGCACAAGAATATATCTGACTAGTAATAATCTTAAAACCTATGTATTGATATCTCTCTGTTAGTGTGTCAAGTGGGTGTAAAGCGGCATAAACACAGCCGTGAAAAGCAGCTAAACCCCATTATAAAAATAAATTACTTTTAAAAACCCATGAAACAAAGACAGGGAAAGAGAGAGAAATTCTTACACAATTCGTTCAGGGGCTGTGATGCAACCTGGATTGACCATATCTAGACCCACAGCTGGATGAGACATAAGGGTGGACACTCTTGGGGCTGAGAGGTTTGGTGAGGTTGGGTGAGCAAACGCAGACCCTTTAAAGTAATACTGCGTGCTACCCATCGCATGGATCCCAAATCTCCAGGTTCAAGGGCATCTTCCTACATCGAAAACATGCATGAGAAACCCAGAAGATGGTACACCGTGTGATGGGGAAAGGTTTGTAAAACGCACGTCATTTCTCATCTCCTTGTGCTCGGGTTCGCCATTCCAGCCACTTTACTAGCAATCTCCCTACTTTGAGCATCAGCACCTTTAACCTCCTGCTCCGTACAGGTTGCAATTTGTCCTGAGGATGAACGGGAAGACGGGGAACCAATGAGAGACTAGCTCTTGGTGTTGGGACAGGCACAGGTCACTCTATTTTCCCATCAGGAAGAAGAATTAACCACAGGCTCAGCCTGCCCCCCGGAACCAGAACAGGGCCTGAAGCCATCCTGCGCTTTTGCGGCCAGCTCCCAAAAATGCGACTTGTAAAATGGAGCTTCAGGGCACTGCAATTCACAAACCTGCAGAGTTATAAATGATAACTCTCGTCCACAAATATATTGAGGGAAGGCAAAGAAGAGGATTTGAAATCAAGGCAGAATTGCAGGAAACAGATTTCAGGAGGTAGATTCGAATCGCCTTTAAAGCACATGAAAAGCGGCAAAACGTTGACAATGATGCCCTTGGCCAAAAAGGGCGTATGCGTTTTTTCCTGAATATATTCAGGAAAAAACGCATACGCCCTTTTTGGCCAACCAAGCAACCTGGAAAGGCAAATCAGCGCTACAAAGAAGTCTCGCTTCCCATCGGTCAAAAGGGCCATGCTGAAAAAAGTGTCAAAACCAGAAATGCAGGACAGGCCATGGAGAAATGGGAGCCTTGCTACACTGATGGGTGGGATGTAAATTGCCAACAGCCACTCTGGAGAAGTGTACGGTGTGTCCTGAAACATCTAAGAAACACAGCTTAGAGAGCATAGGGCACTTCCACGCATGGGGGGATAAAGTGGGAAAATTGAAAATCAGCAAGACACAAGCACCCCAAAGTTTAGGGCTGCTCTGTTGACAAGGACCTCCACTTCATTCCACCTTAAATATCCCAGGAAAGCGAAAAATGGATCAAAAAGTTGTGGTCCTTATGTACAATGGAATAACACTCAGCCATGAAATCAATGTCATAAGGCTAGTAGCAGCATGATGAGTGGATTTAGGTAAGACGATTCTAAGTGAAATAAGTCACACAGAAAAGGACACTTCTCATAAGGTGTCACTTACAGAGGGAATGTAAAAACCGTTACACTTGAACTGAATTACAAAACAGAACAGAGTCACACATGCAGAAAACACACTATGGCTGCTTAACGGGAAAGGTGAGGTGGGGTGATACATAAAACAAGAGTTTCAAATTAGCTCAGATACCGTTCCATAAACCCAATATGTAATAGACAAGACCTACTCCTTGCTCAGAGAACTGGACTCACCACGCCCGATTCACCGCACAAGAATATATCTGACTAGTAATAATCTTAAAACCTATGTATTGATATCTCTCTGTTAGTGTGTCAAGTGGGTGTAAAGCGGCATAAACACAGCCGTGAAAAGCAGCTAAACCCCATTATAAAAATAAATTACTTTTAAAAACCCATGAAACAAAGACAGGGAAAGAGAGAGAAATTCTTACACAATTCGTTCAGGGGCTGTGATGCAACCTGGATTGACCATATCTAGACCCACAGCTGGATGAGACATAAGGGTGGACACTCTTGGGGCTGAGAGGTTTGGTGAGGTTGGGTGAGCAAACGCAGACCCTTTAAAGTAATACTGCGTGCTACCCATCGCATGGATCCCAAATCTCCAGGTTCAAGGGCATCTTCCTACATCGAAAACATGCATGAGAATCCCAGAAGATGGTACACCGTGTGATGGGGAAAGGTTTGTAAAACGCACCTCATTTCTCATCTCCTTGTGCTCGGGTTCGCCATTCCAGCCACTTTACTAGCAATCTCCCTACTTGGAGCATCAGCACCTTTAACCTCCTGTTCCGTACAGGTTGCAATTTGTCCTGAGGATGAACGGGAAGACGGGGAACCAATGAGAGACTAGCTCTTGGTGTTGGGACAGGCACAGGTCACTCTATTTTCCCATCAGGAAGAAGAATTAACCACAGGCTCAGCCTGCCCCCCGGAACCAGAACAGGGCCTGAAGCCATCCTGCGCTTTTGCGGCCAGCTCCCAAAAATGCGACTTGTAAAATGGAGCTTCAGGGCACTGCAATTCACAAACCTGCAGAGTTATAAATGATAACTCTCGTCCACAAATATATTGAGGGAAGGCAAAGAAGAGGATTTGAAATCAAGGCAGAATTGCAGGAAACAGATTTCAGGAGGTAGATTCGAATCGCCTTTAAAGCACATGAAAAGCGGCAAAACGTTGACAATGATGCCCTTGGCCAAAAAGGGCGTATGCGTTTTTTCCTGAATATATTCAGGAAAAAACGCATACGCCCTTTTTGGCCAACCAAGCAACCTGGAAAGGCAAATCAGCGCTACAAAGAAGTCTCGCTTCCCATCGGTCAAAAGGGCCATGCTGAAAAAAGTGTCAAAACCAGAAATGCAGGACAGGCCATGGAGAAATGGGAGCCTTGCTACACTGATGGGTGGGATGTAAATTGCCAACAGCCACTCTGGAGAAGTGTACGGTGTGTCCTGAAACATCTAAGAAACACAGCTTAGAGAGCATAGGGCACTTCCACGCATGGGGGGATAAAGTGGGAAAATTGAAAATCAGCAAGACACAAGCACCCCAAAGTTTAGGGCTGCTCTGTTGACAAGGACCTCCACTTCATTCCACCTTAAATATCCCAGGAAAGCGAAAAATGGATCAAAAAGTTGTGGTCCTTATGTACAATGGAATAACACTCAGCCATGAAATCAATGTCATAAGGCTAGTAGCAGCATGATGAGTGGATTTAGGTAAGACGATTCTAAGTGAAATAAGTCACACAGAAAAGGACACTTCTCATAAGGTGTCACTTACAGAGGGAATGTAAAAACCGTTACACTTGAACTGAATTACAAAACAGAACAGAGTCACACATGCAGAAAACACACTATGGCTGCTTAACGGGAAAGGTGAGGTGGGGTGATACATAAAACAAGAGTTTCAAATTAGCTCAGATACCGTTCCATAAACCCAATATGTAATAGACAAGACCTACTCCTTGCTCAGAGAACTGGACTCAACACGCCCGATTCACCGCACAAGAATATATCTGACTAGTAATAATCTTAAAACCTATGTATTGATATCTCTCTATTAGTGTGTCAAGTGGGTGTAAAGCGGCATAAACACAGCCGTGAAAAGCAGCTAAACCCCATTATAAAAATAAATTACTTTTAAAAACCCATGAAACAAAGACAGGGAAAGAGAGAGAAATTCTTACACAATTCGTTCAGGGGCTGTGATGCAACCTGGATTGACCATATCTAGACCCACAGCTGGATGAGACATAAGGGTGGACACTCTTGGGGCTGAGAGGTTTGGTGAGGTTGGGTGAGCAAACGCAGACCCTTTAAAGTAATACTGCGTGCTACCCATCGCATGGATCCCAAATCTCCAGGTTCAAGGGCATCTTCCTACATCGAAAACATGCATGAGAAACCCAGAAGATGGTACACCGTGTGATGGGGAAAGGTTTGTAAAACGCACCTCATTTCTCATCTCCTTGTGCTCGGGTTCGCCATTCCAGCCACTTTACTAGCAATCTCCCTACTTTGAGCATCAGCACCTTTAACCTCCTGTTCCGTACAGGTTGCAATTTGTCCTGAGGATGAACGGGAAGACGGGGAACCAATGAGAGACTAGCTCTTGGTGTTGGGACAGGCACAGGTCACTCTATTTTCCCATCAGGAAGAAGAATTAACCACAGGCTCAGCCTGCCCCCCGGAACCAGAACAGGGCCTGAAGCCATCCTGCGCTTTTGCGGCCAGCTCCCAAAAATGCGACTTGTAAAATGGAGCTTCAGGGCACTGCAATTCACAAACCTGCAGAGTTATAAATGATAACTCTCGTCCACAAATATATTGAGGGAAGGCAAAGAAGAGGATTTGAAATCAAGGCAGAATTGCAGGAAACAGATTTCAGGAGGTAGATTCGAATCGCCTTTAAAGCACATGAAAAGCGGCAAAACGTTGACAATGATGCCCTTGGCCAAAAAGGGCGTATGCGTTTTTTCCTGAATATATTCCGGAAAAAACGCATACGCCCTTTTTGGCCAACCAAGCAACCTGGAAAGGCAAATCAGCGCTACAAAGAAGTCTCGCTTCCCATCGGTCAAAAGGGCCATGCTGAAAAAAGTGTCAAAACCAGAAATGCAGGACAGGCCATGGAGAAATGGGAGCCTTGCTACACTGATGGGTGGGATGTAAATTGCCAACAGCCACTCTGGAGAAGTGTACGGTGTGTCCTGAAACATCTAAGAAACACAGCTTAGAGAGCATAGGGCACTTCCACGCATGGGGGGATAAAGTGGGAAAATTGAAAATCAGCAAGACACAAGCACCCCAAAGTTTAGGGCTGCTCTGTTGACAAGGACCTCCACTTCATTCCACCTTAAATATCCCAGGAAAGCGAAAAATGGATCAAAAAGTTGTGGTCCTTATGTACAATGGAATAACACTCAGCCATGAAATCAATGTCATAAGGCTAGTAGCAGCATGATGAGTGGATTTAGGTAAGACGATTCTAAGTGAAATAAGTCACACAGAAAAGGACACTTCTCATAAGGTGTCACTTACAGAGGGAATGTAAAAATCGTTACACTTGAACTGAATTACAAAACAGAACAGAGTCACACATGCAGAAAACACACTATGGCTGCTTAACGGGAAAGGTGAGGTGGGGTGATACATAAAACAAGAGTTTCAAATTAGCTCAGATACCGTTCCATAAACCCAATATGTAATAGACAAGACCTACTCCTTGCTCAGAGAACTGGACTCAACACGCCCGATTCACCGCACAAGAATATATCTGACTAGTAATAATCTTAAAACCTATGTATTGATATCTCTCTGTTAGTGTGTCAAGTGGGTGTAAAGCGGCATAAACACAGCCGTGAAAAGCAGCTAAACCCCATTATAAAAATAAATTACTTTTAAAAACCCATGAAACAAAGACAGGGAAAGAGAGAGAAATTCTTACACAATTCGTTCAGGGGCTGTGATGCAACCTGGATTGACCATATCTAGACCCACAGCTGGATGAGACATAAGGGTGGACACTCTTGGGGCTGAGAGGTTTGGTGAGGTTGGGTGAGCAAACGCAGACCCTTTAAAGTAATACTGCGTGCTACCCATCGCATGGATCCCAAATCTCCAGGTTCAAGGGCATCTTCCTACATCGAAAACATGCATGAGAAACCCAGAAGATGGTACACCGTGTGATGGGGAAAGGTTTGTAAAACGCACCTCATTTCTCATCTCCTTGTGCTCGGGTTCGCCATTCCAGCCACTTTACTAGCAATCTCCCTACTTTGAGCATCAGCACCTTTAACCTCCTGCTCCGTACAGGTTGCAATTTGTCCTGAGGATGAACGGGAAGACGGGGAACCAATGAGAGACTAGCTCTTGTTGTTGGGACAGGCACAGGTCACTCTATTTTCCCATCAGGAAGAAGAATTAACCACAGGCTCAGCCTGCCCCCCGGAACCAGAACAGGGCCTGAAGCCATCCTGCGCTTTTGCGGCCAGCTCCCAAAAATGCGACTTGTAAAATGGAGCTTCAGGGCACTGCAATTCACAAACCTGCAGAGTTATAAATGATAACTCTCGTCCACAAATATATTGAGGGAAGGCAAAGAAGAGGATTTGAAATCAAGGCAGAATTGCAAGAAACAGATTTCAGGAGGTAGATTCGAATCGCCTTTAAAGCACCTGAAAAGCGGCAAAACGTTGACAATGATGCCCTTGGCCAAAAAGGGCGTATGCGTTTTTTCCTGAATATATTCCGGAAAAAACGCATACGCCCTTTTTGGCCAACCAAGCAACCTGGAAAGGCAAATCAGCGCTACAAAGAAGTCTCGCTTCCCATCGGTCAAAAGGGCCATGCTGAAAAAAGTGTCAAAACCAGAAATGCAGGACAGGCCATGGAGAAATGGGAGCCTTGCTACACTGATGGGTGGGATGTAAATTGCCAACAGCCACTGTGGAGAAGTGTACGGTGTGTCCTGAAACATCTAAGAAACACAGCTTAGAGAGCATAGGGCACTTCCACGCATGGGGGGATAAAGTGGGAAAATTGAAAATCAGCAAGACACAAGCACCCCAAAGTTTAGGGCTGCTCTGTTGACAAGGACCTCCACTTCATTCCACCTTAAATATCCCAGGAAAGCGAAAAATGGATCAAAAAGTTGTGGTCCTTATGTACAATGGAATAACACTCAGCCATGAAATCAATGTCATAAGGCTAGTAGCAGCATGATGAGTGGATTTAGGTAAGACGATTCTAAGTGAAATAAGTCACACAGAAAAGGACACTTCTCATAAGGTGTCACTTACAGAGGGAATGTAAAAACCGTTACACTTGAACTGAATTACAAAACAGAACAGAGTCACACATGCAGAAAACACACTATGGCTGCTTAACGGGAAAGGTGAGGTGGGGTGATACATAAAACAAGAGTTTCAAATTAGCTCAGATACCGTTCCATAAACCCAATATGTAATAGACAAGACCTACTCCTTGCTCAGAGAACTGGACTCAACACGCCCGATTCACCGCACAAGAATATATCTGACTAGTAATAATCTTAAAACCTATGTATTGATATCTCTCTCTTAGTGTGTCAAGAGGGTGTAAAGCGGCATAAACACAGCCGTGAAAAGCAGCTAAACCCCATTATAAAAATAAATTACTTTTAAAAACCCATGAAACAAAGACAGGGAAAGAGAGAGAAATTCTTACACAATTCGTTCAGGGGCTGTGATGCAACCTGGATTGACCATATCTAGACCCACAGCTGGATGAGACATAAGGGTGGACACTCTTGGGGCTGAGAGGTTTGGTGAGGTTGGGTGAGCAAACGCAGACCCTTTAAAGTAATACTGCGTGCTACCCATCGCATGGATCCCAAATCTCCAGGTTCAAGGGCATCTTCCTACATCGAAAACATGCATGAGAAACCCAGAAGATGGTACACCGTGTGATGGGGAAAGGTTTGTAAAACGCACCTCATTTCTCATCTCCTTGTGCTCGGGTTCGCCATTCCAGCCACTTTACTAGCAATCTCCCTACTTTGAGCATCAGCACCTTTAACCTCCTGCTCCGTACAGGTTGCAATTTGTCCTGAGGATGAACGGGAAGACGGGGAACCAATGAGAGACTAGCTCTTGGTGTTGGGACAGGCACAGGTCACTCTATTTTCCCATCAGGAAGAAGAATTAACCACAGGCTCAGCCTGCCCCCCGGAACCAGAACAGGGCCTGAAGCCATCCTGCGCTTTTGCGGCCAGCTCCCAAAAATGCGACTTGTAAAATGGAGCTTCAGGGCACTGCAATTCACAAACCTGCAGAGTTATAAATGATAACTCTCGTCCACAAATATATTGAGGGAAGGCAAAGAAGAGGATTTGAAATCAAGGCAGAATTGCAGGAAACAGATTTCAGGAGGTAGATTCGAATCGCCTTTAAAGCACATGAAAAGCGGCAAAACGTTGACAATGATGCCCTTGGCCAAAAAGGGCGTATGCGTTTTTTCCTGAATATATTCCGGAAAAAACGCATACGCCCTTTTTGGCCAACCAAGCAACCTGGAAAGGCAAATCAGCGCTACAAAGAAGTCTCGCTTCCCATCGGTCAAAAGGGCCATGCTGAAAAAAGTGTCAAAACCAGAAATGCAGGACAGGCCATGGAGAAATGGGAGCCTTGCTACACTGATGGGTGGGATGTAAATTGCCAACAGCCACTCTGGAGAAGTGTACGGTGTGTCCTGAAACATCTAAGAAACACAGCTTAGAGAGCATAGGGCACTTCCACGCATGGGGGGATAAAGTGGGAAAATTGAAAATCAGCAAGACACAAGCACCCCAAAGTTTAGGGCTGCTCTGTTGACAAGGACCTCCACTTCATTCCACCTTAAATATCCCAGGAAAGCGAAAAATGGATCAAAAAGTTGTGGTCCTTATGTACAATGGAATAACACTCAGCCATGAAATCAATGTCATAAGGCTAGTAGCAGCATGATGAGTGGATTTAGGTAAGACGATTCTAAGTGAAATAAGTCACACAGAAAAGGACACTTCTCATAAGGTGTCACTTACAGAGGGAATGTAAAAACCGTTACACTTGAACTGAATTACAAAACAGAACAGAGTCACACATGCAGAAAACACACTATGGCTGCTTAACGGGAAAGGTGAGGTGGGGTGATACATAAAACAAGAGTTTCAAATTAGCTCAGATACCGTTCCATAAACCCAATATGTAATAGACAAGACCTACTCCTTGCTCAGAGAACTGGACTCAACACGCCCGATTCACCGCACAAGAATATATCTGACTAGTAATAATCTTAAAACCTATGTATTGATATCTCTCTGTTAGTGTGTCAAGTGGGTGTAAAGCGGCATAAACACAGCCGTGAAAAGCAGCTAAACCCCATTATAAAAATAAATTACTTTTAAAAACCCATGAAACAAAGACAGGGAAAGAGAGAGAAATTCTTACACAATTCGTTCAGGGGCTGTGATGCAACCTGGATTGACCATATCTAGACCCACAGCTGGATGAGACATAAGGGTGGACACTCTTGGGGCTGAGAGGTTTGGTGAGGTTGGGTGAGCAAACGCAGACCCTTTAAAGTAATACTGCGTGCTACCCATCGCATGGATCCCAAATCTCCAGGTTCAAGGGCATCTTCCTACATCGAAAACATGCATGAGAAACCCAGAAGATGGTACACCGTGTGATGGGGAAAGGTTTGTAAAACGCACCTCATTTCTCATCTCCTTGTGCTCGGGTTCGCCATTCCAGCCACTTTACTAGCAATCTCCCTACTTTGAGCATCAGCACCTTTAACCTCCTGCTCCGTACAGGTTGCAATTTGTCCTGAGGATGAACGGGAAGACGGGGAACCAATGAGAGACTAGCTCTTGTTGTTGGGACAGGCACAGGTCACTCTATTTTCCCATCAGGAAGAAGAATTAACCACAGGCTCAGCCTGCCCCCCGGAACCAGAACAGGGCCTGAAGCCATCCTGCGCTTTTGCGGCCAGCTCCCAAAAATGCGACTTGTAAAATGGAGCTTCAGGGCACTGCAATTCACAAACCTGCAGAGTTATAAATGATAACTCTCGTCCACAAATATATTGAGGGAAGGCAAAGAAGAGGATTTGAAATCAAGGCAGAATTGCAGGAAACAGATTTCAGGAGGTAGATTCGAATCGCCTTTAAAGCACATGAAAAGCGGCAAAACGTTGACAATGATGCCCTTGGCCAAAAAGGGCGTATGCGTTTTTTCCTGAATATATTCCGGAAAAAACGCATACGCCCTTTTTGGCCAACCAAGCAACCTGGAAAGGCAAATCAGCGCTACAAAGAAGTCTCGCTTCCCATCGGTCAAAAGGGCCATGCTGAAAAAAGTGTCAAAACCAGAAATGCAGGACAGGCCATGGAGAAATGGGAGCCTTGCTACACTGATGGGTGGGATGTAAATTGCCAACAGCCACTCTGGAGAAGTGTACGGTGTGTCCTGAAACATCTAAGAAACACAGCTTAGAGAGCATAGGGCACTTCCACGCATGGGGGGATAAAGTGGGAAAATTGAAAATCAGCAAGACACAAGCACCCCAAAGTTTAGGGCTGCTCTGTTGACAAGGACCTCCACTTCATTCCACCTTAAATATCCCAGGAAAGCGAAAAATGGATCAAAAAGTTGTGGTCCTTATGTACAATGGAATAACACTCAGCCATGAAATCAATGTCATAAGGCTAGTAGCAGCATGATGAGTGGATTTAGGTAAGACGATTCTAAGTGAAATAAGTCACACAGAAAAGGACACTTCTCATAAGGTGTCACTTACAGAGGGAATGTAAAAACCGTTACACTTGAACTGAATTACAAAACAGAACAGAGTCACACATGCAGAAAACACACTATGGCTGCTTAACGGGAAAGGTGAGGTGGGGTGATACATAAAACAAGAGTTTCAAATTAGCTCAGATACCGTTCCATAAACCCAATATGTAATAGACAAGACCTACTCCTTGCTCAGAGAACTGGACTCAACACGCCCGATTCACCGCACAAGAATATATCTGACTAGTAATAATCTTAAAACCTATGTATTGATATCTCTCTGTTAGTGTGTCAAGTGGGTGTAAAGCGGCATAAACACAGCCGTGAAAAGCAGCTAAACCCCATTATAAAAATAAATTACTTTTAAAAACCCATGAAACAAAGACAGGGAAAGAGAGAGAAATTCTTACACAATTCGTTCAGGGGCTGTGATGCAACCTGGATTGACCATATCTAGACCCACAGCTGGATGAGACATAAGGGTGGACACTCTTGGGGCTGAGAGGTTTGGTGAGGTTGGGTGAGCAAACGCAGACCCTTTAAAGTAATACTGCGTGCTACCCATCGCATGGATCCCAAATCTCCAGGTTCAAGGGCATCTTCCTACATCGAAAACATGCATGAGAAACCCAGAAGATGGTACACCGTGTGATGGGGAAAGGTTTGTAAAACGCACCTCATTTCTCATCTCCTTGTGCTCGGGTTCGCCATTCCAGCCACTTTACTAGCAATCTCCCTACTTTGAGCATCAGCACCTTTAACCTCCTGCTCCGTACAGGTTGCAATTTGTCCTGAGGATGAACGGGAAGACGGGGAACCAATGAGAGACTAGCTCTTGTTGTTGGGACAGGCACAGGTCACTCTATTTTCCCATCAGGAAGAAGAATTAACCACAGGCTCAGCCTGCCCCCCGGAACCAGAACAGGGCCTGAAGCCATCCTGCGCTTTTGCGGCCAGCTCCCAAAAATGCGACTTGTAAAATCGAGCTTCAGGGCACTGCAATTCACAAACCTGCAGAGTTATAAATGATAACTCTCGTCCACAAATATATTGAGGGAAGGCAAACAAGAGGATTTGAAATCAAGGCAGAATTGCAAGAAACAGATTTCAGGAAATAGATTCGAATCGCCTTTAAAGCACCTGAAAAGCGGCAAAACGTTGACAATGATGCCCTTGGCCAAAAAGGGCGTATGCGTTTTTTCCTGAATATATTCCGGAAAAAACGCATACGCCCTTTTTGGCCAACCAAGCAACCTGGAAAGGCAAATCAGCGCTACAAAGAAGTCTCGCTTCCCATCGGTCAAAAGGGCCATGCTGAAAAAAGTGTCAAAACCAGAAATGCAGGACAGGCCATGGAGAAATGGGAGCCTTGCTACACTGATGGGTGGGATGTAAATTGCCAACAGCCACTCTGGAGAAGTGTACGGTGTGTCCTGAAACATCTAAGAAGCACAGCTTAGAGAGCATAGGGCACTTCCACGCATGGGGGGATAAAGTGGGAAAATTGAAAATCAGCAAGACACAAGCACCCCAAAGTTTAGGGCTGCTCTGTTGACAAGGACCTCCACTTCATTCCACCTTAAATATCCCAGGAAAGCGAAAAATGGATCAAAAAGTTGTGGTCCTTATGTACAATGGAATAACACTCAGCCATGAAATCAATGTCATAAGGCTAGTAGCAGCATGATGAGTGGATTTAGGTAAGACGATTCTAAATGAAATAAGTCACACAGAAAAGGACACTTCTCATAAGGTGTCACTTACAGAGGGAATGTAAAAACCGTTACACTTGAACTGAATTACAAAACAGAACAGAGTCACACATGCAGAAAACACACTATGGCTGCTTAACGGGAAAGGTGAGGTGGGGTGATACATAAAACAAGAGTTTCAAATTAGCTCAGATACCGTTCCATAAACCCAATATGTAATAGACAAGACCTACTCCTTGCTCAGAGAACTGGACTCAACACGCCCGATTCACCGCACAAGAATATATCTGACTAGTAATAATCTTAAAACCTATGTATTGATATCTCTCTGTTAGTGTGTCAAGTGGGTGTAAAGCGGCATAAACACAGCCGTGAAAAGCAGCTAAACCCCATTATAAAAATAAATTACTTTTAAAAACCCATGAAACAAAGACAGGGAAAGAGAGAGAAATTCTTACACAATTCGTTCAGGGGCTGTGATGCAACCTGGATTGACCATATCTAGACCCACAGCTGGATGAGACATAAGGGTGGACACTCTTGGGGCTGAGAGGTTTGGTGAGGTTGGGTGAGCAAACGCAGACCCTTTAAAGTAATACTGCGTGCTACCCATCGCATGGATCCCAAATCTCCAGGTTCAAGGGCATCTTCCTACATCGAAAACATGCATGAGAAACCCAGAAGATGGTACACCGTGTGATGGGGAAAGGTTTGTAAAACGCACGTCATTTCTCATCTCCTTGTGCTCGGGTTCGCCATTCCAGCCACTTTACTAGCAATCTCCCTACTTTGAGCATCAGCACCTTTAACCTCCTGCTCCGTACAGGTTGCAATTTGTCCTGAGGATGAACGGGAAGACGGGGAACCAATGAGAGACTAGCTCTTGGTGTTGGGACAGGCACAGGTCACTCTATTTTCCCATCAGGAAGAAGAATTAACCACAGGCTCAGCCTGCCCCCCGGAACCAGAACAGGGCCTGAAGCCATCCTGCGCTTTTGCGGCCAGCTCCCAAAAATGCGACTTGTAAATGGAGCTTCAGGGCACTGCAATTCACAAACCTGCAGAGTTATAAATGATAACTCTCGTCCACAAATATATTGAGGGAAGGCAAAGAAGAGGATTTGAAATCAAGGCAGAATTGCAGGAAACAGATTTCAGGAGGTAGATTCGAATCGCCTTTAAAGCACATGAAAAGCGGCAAAACGTTGACAATGATGCCCTTGGCCAAAAAGGGCGTATGCGTTTTTTCCTGAATATATTCAGGAAAAAACGCATACGCCCTTTTTGGCCAACCAAGCAACCTGGAAAGGCAAATCAGCGCTACAAAGAAGTCTCGCTTCCCATCGGTCAAAAGGGCCATGCTGAAAAAAGTGTCAAAACCAGAAATGCAGGACAGGCCATGGAGAAATGGGAGCCTTGCTACACTGATGGGTGGGATGTAAATTGCCAACAGCCACTCTGGAGAAGTGTACGGTGTGTTCTGAAACATCTAAGAAACACAGCTTAGAGAGCATAGGGCACTTCCACGCATGGGGGGATAAAGTGGGAAAATTGAAAATCAGCAAGACACAAGCACCCCAAAGTTTAGGGCTGCTCTGTTGACAAGGACCTCCACTTCATTCCACCTTAAATATCCCAGGAAAGCGAAAAATGGATCAAAAAGTTGTGGTCCTTATGTACAATGGAATAACACTCAGCCATGAAATCAATGTCATAAGGCTAGTAGCAGCATGATGAGTGGATTTAGGTAAGACGATTCTAAGTGAAATAAGTCACACAGAAAAGGACACTTCTCATAAGGTGTCACTTATAGAGGGAATGTAAAAACCGTTACACTTGAACTGAATTACAAAACAGAACAGAGTCACACATGCAGAAAACACACTATGGCTGCTTAACGGGAAAGGTGAGGTGGGGTGATACATAAAACAAGAGTTTCAAATTAGCTCAGATACCGTTCCATAAACCCAATATGTAATAGACAAGACCTACTCCTTGCTCAGAGAACTGGACTCAACACGCCCGATTCACCGCACAAGAATATATCTGACTAGTAATAATCTTAAAACCTATGTATTGATATCTCTCTGTTAGTGTGTCAAGTGGGTGTAAAGCGGCATAAACACAGCCGTGAAAAGCAGCTAAACCCCATTATAAAAATAAATTACTTTTAAAAACCCATGAAACAAAGACAGGGAAAGAGAGAGAAATTCTTACACAATTCGTTCAGGGGCTGTGATGCAACCTGGATTGACCATATCTAGACCCACAGCTGGATGAGACATAAGGGTGGACACTCTTGGGGCTGAGAGGTTTGGTGAGGTTGGGTGAGCAAACGCAGACCCTTTAAAGTAATACTGCGTGCTACCCATCGCATGGATCCCAAATCTCCAGGTTCAAGGGCATCTTCCTACATCGAAAACATGCATGAGAAACCCAGAAGATGGTACACCGTGTGATGGGGAAAGGTTTGTAAAACGCACCTCATTTCTCATCTCCTTGTGCTCGGGTTCGCCATTCCAGCCACTTTACTAGCAATCTCCCTACTTTGAGCATCAGCACCTTTAACCTCCTGCTCCGTACAGGTTGCAATTTGTCCTGAGGATGAACGGGAAGACGGGGAACCAATGAGAGACTAGCTCTTGGTGTTGGGACAGGCACAGGTCACTCTATTTTCCCATCAGGAAGAAGAATTAACCACAGGCTCAGCCTGCCCCCCGGAACCAGAACAGGGCCTGAAGCCATCCTGCGCTTTTGCGGCCAGCTCCCAAAAATGCGACTTGTAAAATGGAGCTTCAGGGCACTGCAATTCACAAACCTGCAGAGTTATAAATGATAACTCTCGTCCACAAATATATTGAGGGAAGGCAAAGAAGAGGATTTGAAATCAAGGCAGAATTGCAAGAAACAGATTTCAGGAGGTAGATTCGAATCGCCTTTAAAGCACCTGAAAAGCGGCAAAACGTTGACAATGCTGCCCTTGGCCAAAAAGGGCGTATGCGTTTTTTCCTGAATATATTCCGGAAAAAACGCATACGCCCTTTTTGGCCAACCAAGCAACCTGGAAAGGCAAATCAGCGCTACAAAGAAGTCTCGCTTCCCATCGGTCAAAAGGGCCATGCTGAAAAAAGTGTCAAAACCAGAAATGCAGGACAGGCCATGGAGAAATGGGAGCCTTGCTACACTGATGGGTGGGATGTAAATTGCCAACAGCCACTCTGGAGAAGTGTACGGTGTGTCCTGAAACATCTAAGAAACAAAGCTTAGAGAGCATAGGGCACTTCCACGCATGGGGGGATAAAGTGGGAAAATTGAAAATCAGCAAGACACAAGCACCCCAAAGTTTAGGGCTGCTCTGTTGACAAGGACCTCCACTTCATTCCACCTTAAATATCCTAGGAAAGCGAAAAATGGATCAAAAAGTTGTGGTCCTTATGTACAATGGAATAACACTCAGCCATGAAATCAATGTCATAAGGCTAGTAGCAGCATGATGAGTGGATTTAGGTAAGACGATTCTAAGTGAAATAAGTCACACAGAAAAGGACACTTCTCATAAGGTGTCACTTATAGAGGGAATGTAAAAACCGTTACACTTGAACTGAATTACAAAACAGAACAGAGTCACACATGCAGAAAACACACTATGGCTGCTTAACGGGAAAGGTGAGGTGGGGTGATACATAAAACAAGAGTTTCAAATTAGCTCAGATACCGTTCCATAAACCCAATATGTAATAGACAAGACCTACTCCTTGCTCAGAGAACTGGACTCAACACGCCCGATTCACCGCACAAGAATATATCTGACTAGTAATAATCTTAAAACCTATGTATTGATATCTCTCTCTTAGTGTGTCAAGTGGGTGTAAAGCGGCATAAACACAGCCGTGAAAAGCAGCTAAACCCCATTATAAAAATAAATTACTTTTAAAAACCCATGAAACAAAGACAGGGAAAGAGAGAGAAATTCTTACACAATTCGTTCAGGGGCTGTGATGCAACCTGGATTGACCATATCTAGACCCACAGCTGGATGAGACATAAGGGTGGACACTCTTGGGGCTGAGAGGTTTGGTGAGGTTGGGTGAGCAAACGCAGACCCTTTAAAGTAATACTGCGTGCTACCCATCGCATGGATCCCAAATCTCCAGGTTCAAGGGCATCTTCCTAGATCGAAAACATGCATGAGAAACCCAGAAGATGGTACACCGTGTGATGGGGAAAGGTTTGTAAAACGCACGTCATTTCTCATCTCCTTGTGCTCGGGTTCGCCATTCCAGCCACTTTACTAGCAATCTCCCTACTTTGAGCATCAGCACCTTTAACCTCCTGCTCCGTACAGGTTGCAATTTGTCCTGAGGATGAACGGGAAGACGGGGAACCAATGAGAGACTAGCTCTTGGTGTTGGGACAGGCACAGGTCACTCTATTTTCCCATCAGGAAGAAGAATTAACCACAGGCTCAGCCTGCCCCCCGGAACCAGAACAGGGCCTGAAGCCATCCTGCGCTTTTGCGGCCAGCTCCCAAAAACGCGACTTGTAAAATGGAGCTTCAGGGCACTGCAATTCACAAACCTGCAGAGTTATAAATGATAACTCTCGTCCACAAATATATTGAGGGAAGGCAAAGAAGAGGATTTGAAATCAAGGCAGAATTGCAGGAAACAGATTTCAGGAGGTAGATTCGAATCGCCTTTAAAGCACATGAAAAGCGGCAAAACGTTGACAATGATGCCCTTGGCCAAAAAGGGCGTATGCGTTTTTTCCTGAATATATTCAGGAAAAAACGCATACGCCCTTTTTGGCCAACCAAGCAACCTGGAAAGGCAAATCAGCGCTACAAAGAAGTCTCGCTTCCCATCGGTCAAAAGGGCCATGCTGAAAAAAGTGTCAAAACCAGAAATGCAGGACAGGCCATGGAGAAATGGGAGCCTTGCTACACTGATGGGTCGGATGTAAATTGCCAACAGCCACTCTGGAGAAGTGTACGGTGTGTCCTGAAACATCTAAGAAACACAGCTTAGAGAGCATAGGGCACTTCCACGCATGGGGGGATAAACTGGGAAAATTGAAAATCAGCAAGACACAAGCACCCCAAAGTTTAGGGCTGCTCTGTTGACAAGGACCTCCACTTCATTCCACCTTAAATATCCCAGGAAAGCGAAAAATGGATCAAAAAGTTGTGGTCCTTATGTACAATGGAATAACACTCAGCCATGAAATCAATGTCATAAGGCTAGTAGCAGCATGATGAGTGGATTTAGGTAAGACGATTCTAAGTGAAATAAGTCACACAGAAAAGGACACTTCTCATAAGGTGTCACTTACAGAGGGAATGTAAAAACCGTTACACTTGAACTGAATTACAAAACAGAACAGAGTCACACATGCAGAAAACACACTATGGCTGCTTAACGGGAAAGGTGAGGTGGGGTGATACATAAAACAAGAGTTTCAAATTAGCTCAGATACCGTTCCATAAACCCAATATGTAATAGACAAGACCTACTCCTTGCTCAGAGAACTGGACTCAACACGCCCGATTCAGCGCACAAGAATATATCTGACTAGTAATAATCTTAAAACCTATGTATTGATATCTCTCTGTTAGTGTGTCAAGTGGGTGTAAAGCGGCATAAACACAGCCGTGAAAAGCAGCTAAACCCCATTATAAAAATAAATTACTTTTAAAAACCCATGAAACAAAGACAGGGAAAGAGAGAGAAATTCTTACACAATTCGTTCAGGGGCTGTGATGCAACCTGGATTGACCATATCTAGACCCACAGCTGGATGAGACATAAGGGTGGACACTCTTGGGGCTGAGAGGTTTGGTGAGGTTGGGTGAGCAAACGCAGACCCTTTAAAGTAATACTGCGTGCTACCCATCGCATGGATCCCAAATCTCCAGGTTCAAGGGCATCTTCCTACATCGAAAACATGCATGAGAAACCCAGAAGATGGTACACCGTGTGATGGGGAAAGGTTTGTAAAACGCACGTCATTTCTCATCTCCTTGTGCTCGGGTTCGCCATTCCAGCCACTTTACTAGCAATCTCCCTACTTTGAGCATCAGCACCTTTAACCTCCTGCTCCGTACAGGTTGCAATTTGTCCTGAGGATGAACGGGAAGACGGGGAACCAATGAGAGACTAGCTCTTGGTGTTGGGACAGGCACAGGTCACTCTATTTTCCCATCAGGAAGAAGAATTAACCACAGGCTCAGCCTGCCCCCCGGAACCAGAACAGGGCCTGAAGCCATCCTGCGCTTTTGCGGCCAGCTCCCAAAAATGCGACTTGTAAAATGGAGCTTCAGGGCACTGCAATTCACAAACCTGCAGAGTTATAAATGATAACTCTCGTCCACAAATATATTGAGGGAAGGCAAAGAAGAGGATTTGAAATCAAGGCAGAATTGCAGGAAACAGATTTCAGGAGGTAGATTCGAATCGCCTTTAAAGCACATGAAAAGCGGCAAAACGTTGACAATGATGCCCTTGGCCAAAAAGGGCGTATGCGTTTTTTCCTGAATATATTCAGGAAAAAACGCATACGCCCTTTTTGGCCAACCAAGCAACCTGGAAAGGCAAATCAGCGCTACAAAGAAGTCTCGCTTCCCATCGGTCAAAAGGGCCATGCTGAAAAAAGTGTCAAAACCAGAAATGCAGGACAGGCCATGGAGAAATGGGAGCCTTGCTACACTGATGGGTGGGATGTAAATTGCCAACAGCCACTCTGGAGAAGTGTACGGTGTGTCCTGAAACATCTAAGAAACACAGCTTAGAGAGCATAGGGCACTTCCACGCATGGGGGGATAAAGTGGGAAAATTGAAAATCAGCAAGACACAAGCACCCCAAAGTTTAGGGCTGCTCTGTTGACAAGGACCTCCACTTCATTCCACCTTAAATATCCCAGGAAAGCGAAAAATGGATCAAAAAGTTGTGGTCCTTATGTACAATGGAATAACACTCAGCCATGAAATCAATGTCATAAGGCTAGTAGCAGCATGATGAGTGGATTTAGGTAAGACGATTCTAAGTGAAATAAGTCACACAGAAAAGGACACTTCTCATAAGGTGTCACTTACAGAGGGAATGTAAAAACCGTTACACTTGAACTGAATTACAAAACAGAACAGAGTCACACATGCAGAAAACACACTATGGCTGCTTAACGGGAAAGGTGAGGTGGGGTGATACATAAAACAAGAGTTTCAAATTAGCTCAGATACCGTTCCATAAACCCAATATGTAATAGACAAGACCTACTCCTTGCTCAGAGAACTGGACTCACCACGCCCGATTCACCGCACAAGAATATATCTGACTAGTAATAATCTTAAAACCTATGTATTGATATCTCTCTGTTAGTGTGTCAAGTGGGTGTAAAGCGGCATAAACACAGCCGTGAAAAGCAGCTAAACCCCATTATAAAAATAAATTACTTTTAAAAACCCATGAAACAAAGACAGGGAAAGAGAGAGAAATTCTTACACAATTCGTTCAGGGGCTGTGATGCAACCTGGATTGACCATATCTAGACCCACAGCTGGATGAGACATAAGGGTGGACACTCTTGGGGCTGAGAGGTTTGGTGAGGTTGGGTGAGCAAACGCAGACCCTTTAAAGTAATACTGCGTGCTACCCATCGCATGGATCCCAAATCTCCAGGTTCAAGGGCATCTTCCTACATCGAAAACATGCATGAGAATCCCAGAAGATGGTACACCGTGTGATGGGGAAAGGTTTGTAAAACGCACCTCATTTCTCATCTCCTTGTGCTCGGGTTCGCCATTCCAGCCACTTTACTAGCAATCTCCCTACTTGGAGCATCAGCACCTTTAACCTCCTGTTCCGTACAGGTTGCAATTTGTCCTGAGGATGAACGGGAAGACGGGGAACCAATGAGAGACTAGCTCTTGGTGTTGGGACAGGCACAGGTCACTCTATTTTCCCATCAGGAAGAAGAATTAACCACAGGCTCAGCCTGCCCCCCGGAACCAGAACAGGGCCTGAAGCCATCCTGCGCTTTTGCGGCCAGCTCCCAAAAATGCGACTTGTAAAATGGAGCTTCAGGGCACTGCAATTCACAAACCTGCAGAGTTATAAATGATAACTCTCGTCCACAAATATATTGAGGGAAGGCAAAGAAGAGGATTTGAAATCAAGGCAGAATTGCAGGAAACAGATTTCAGGAGGTAGATTCGAATCGCCTTTAAAGCACATGAAAAGCGGCAAAACGTTGACAATGATGCCCTTGGCCAAAAAGGGCGTATGCGTTTTTTCCTGAATATATTCAGGAAAAAACGCATACGCCCTTTTTGGCCAACCAAGCAACCTGGAAAGGCAAATCAGCGCTACAAAGAAGTCTCGCTTCCCATCGGTCAAAAGGGCCATGCTGAAAAAAGTGTCAAAACCAGAAATGCAGGACAGGCCATGGAGAAATGGGAGCCTTGCTACACTGATGGGTGGGATGTAAATTGCCAACAGCCACTCTGGAGAAGTGTACGGTGTGTCCTGAAACATCTAAGAAACACAGCTTAGAGAGCATAGGGCACTTCCACGCATGGGGGGATAAAGTGGGAAAATTGAAAATCAGCAAGACACAAGCACCCCAAAGTTTAGGGCTGCTCTGTTGACAAGGACCTCCACTTCATTCCACCTTAAATATCCCAGGAAAGCGAAAAATGGATCAAAAAGTTGTGGTCCTTATGTACAATGGAATAACACTCAGCCATGAAATCAATGTCATAAGGCTAGTAGCAGCATGATGAGTGGATTTAGGTAAGACGATTCTAAGTGAAATAAGTCACACAGAAAAGGACACTTCTCATAAGGTGTCACTTACAGAGGGAATGTAAAAACCGTTACACTTGAACTGAATTACAAAACAGAACAGAGTCACACATGCAGAAAACACACTATGGCTGCTTAACGGGAAAGGTGAGGTGGGGTGATACATAAAACAAGAGTTTCAAATTAGCTCAGATACCGTTCCATAAACCCAATATGTAATAGACAAGACCTACTCCTTGCTCAGAGAACTGGACTCAACACGCCCGATTCACCGCACAAGAATATATCTGACTAGTAATAATCTTAAAACCTATGTATTGATATCTCTCTATTAGTGTGTCAAGTGGGTGTAAAGCGGCATAAACACAGCCGTGAAAAGCAGCTAAACCCCATTATAAAAATAAATTACTTTTAAAAACCCATGAAACAAAGACAGGGAAAGAGAGAGAAATTCTTACACAATTCGTTCAGGGGCTGTGATGCAACCTGGATTGACCATATCTAGACCCACAGCTGGATGAGACATAAGGGTGGACACTCTTGGGGCTGAGAGGTTTGGTGAGGTTGGGTGAGCAAACGCAGACCCTTTAAAGTAATACTGCGTGCTACCCATCGCATGGATCCCAAATCTCCAGGTTCAAGGGCATCTTCCTACATCGAAAACATGCATGAGAAACCCAGAAGATGGTACACCGTGTGATGGGGAAAGGTTTGTAAAACGCACCTCATTTCTCATCTCCTTGTGCTCGGGTTCGCCATTCCAGCCACTTTACTAGCAATCTCCCTACTTTGAGCATCAGCACCTTTAACCTCCTGTTCCGTACAGGTTGCAATTTGTCCTGAGGATGAACGGGAAGACGGGGAACCAATGAGAGACTAGCTCTTGGTGTTGGGACAGGCACAGGTCACTCTATTTTCCCATCAGGAAGAAGAATTAACCACAGGCTCAGCCTGCCCCCCGGAACCAGAACAGGGCCTGAAGCCATCCTGCGCTTTTGCGGCCAGCTCCCAAAAATGCGACTTGTAAAATGGAGCTTCAGGGCACTGCAATTCACAAACCTGCAGAGTTATAAATGATAACTCTCGTCCACAAATATATTGAGGGAAGGCAAAGAAGAGGATTTGAAATCAAGGCAGAATTGCAGGAAACAGATTTCAGGAGGTAGATTCGAATCGCCTTTAAAGCACATGAAAAGCGGCAAAACGTTGACAATGATGCCCTTGGCCAAAAAGGGCGTATGCGTTTTTTCCTGAATATATTCCGGAAAAAACGCATACGCCCTTTTTGGCCAACCAAGCAACCTGGAAAGGCAAATCAGCGCTACAAAGAAGTCTCGCTTCCCATCGGTCAAAAGGGCCATGCTGAAAAAAGTGTCAAAACCAGAAATGCAGGACAGGCCATGGAGAAATGGGAGCCTTGCTACACTGATGGGTGGGATGTAAATTGCCAACAGCCACTCTGGAGAAGTGTACGGTGTGTCCTGAAACATCTAAGAAACACAGCTTAGAGAGCATAGGGCACTTCCACGCATGGGGGGATAAAGTGGGAAAATTGAAAATCAGCAAGACACAAGCACCCCAAAGTTTAGGGCTGCTCTGTTGACAAGGACCTCCACTTCATTCCACCTTAAATATCCCAGGAAAGCGAAAAATGGATCAAAAAGTTGTGGTCCTTATGTACAATGGAATAACACTCAGCCATGAAATCAATGTCATAAGGCTAGTAGCAGCATGATGAGTGGATTTAGGTAAGACGATTCTAAGTGAAATAAGTCACACAGAAAAGGACACTTCTCATAAGGTGTCACTTACAGAGGGAATGTAAAAATCGTTACACTTGAACTGAATTACAAAACAGAACAGAGTCACACATGCAGAAAACACACTATGGCTGCTTAACGGGAAAGGTGAGGTGGGGTGATACATAAAACAAGAGTTTCAAATTAGCTCAGATACCGTTCCATAAACCCAATATGTAATAGACAAGACCTACTCCTTGCTCAGAGAACTGGACTCAACACGCCCGATTCACCGCACAAGAATATATCTGACTAGTAATAATCTTAAAACCTATGTATTGATATCTCTCTGTTAGTGTGTCAAGTGGGTGTAAAGCGGCATAAACACAGCCGTGAAAAGCAGCTAAACCCCATTATAAAAATAAATTACTTTTAAAAACCCATGAAACAAAGACAGGGAAAGAGAGAGAAATTCTTACACAATTCGTTCAGGGGCTGTGATGCAACCTGGATTGACCATATCTAGACCCACAGCTGGATGAGACATAAGGGTGGACACTCTTGGGGCTGAGAGGTTTGGTGAGGTTGGGTGAGCAAACGCAGACCCTTTAAAGTAATACTGCGTGCTACCCATCGCATGGATCCCAAATCTCCAGGTTCAAGGGCATCTTCCTACATCGAAAACATGCATGAGAAACCCAGAAGATGGTACACCGTGTGATGGGGAAAGGTTTGTAAAACGCACCTCATTTCTCATCTCCTTGTGCTCGGGTTCGCCATTCCAGCCACTTTACTAGCAATCTCCCTACTTTGAGCATCAGCACCTTTAACCTCCTGCTCCGTACAGGTTGCAATTTGTCCTGAGGATGAACGGGAAGACGGGGAACCAATGAGAGACTAGCTCTTGTTGTTGGGACAGGCACAGGTCACTCTATTTTCCCATCAGGAAGAAGAATTAACCACAGGCTCAGCCTGCCCCCCGGAACCAGAACAGGGCCTGAAGCCATCCTGCGCTTTTGCGGCCAGCTCCCAAAAATGCGACTTGTAAAATGGAGCTTCAGGGCACTGCAATTCACAAACCTGCAGAGTTATAAATGATAACTCTCGTCCACAAATATATTGAGGGAAGGCAAAGAAGAGGATTTGAAATCAAGGCAGAATTGCAAGAAACAGATTTCAGGAGGTAGATTCGAATCGCCTTTAAAGCACCTGAAAAGCGGCAAAACGTTGACAATGATGCCCTTGGCCAAAAAGGGCGTATGCGTTTTTTCCTGAATATATTCCGGAAAAAACGCATACGCCCTTTTTGGCCAACCAAGCAACCTGGAAAGGCAAATCAGCGCTACAAAGAAGTCTCGCTTCCCATCGGTCAAAAGGGCCATGCTGAAAAAAGTGTCAAAACCAGAAATGCAGGACAGGCCATGGAGAAATGGGAGCCTTGCTACACTGATGGGTGGGATGTAAATTGCCAACAGCCACTGTGGAGAAGTGTACGGTGTGTCCTGAAACATCTAAGAAACACAGCTTAGAGAGCATAGGGCACTTCCACGCATGGGGGGATAAAGTGGGAAAATTGAAAATCAGCAAGACACAAGCACCCCAAAGTTTAGGGCTGCTCTGTTGACAAGGACCTCCACTTCATTCCACCTTAAATATCCCAGGAAAGCGAAAAATGGATCAAAAAGTTGTGGTCCTTATGTACAATGGAATAACACTCAGCCATGAAATCAATGTCATAAGGCTAGTAGCAGCATGATGAGTGGATTTAGGTAAGACGATTCTAAGTGAAATAAGTCACACAGAAAAGGACACTTCTCATAAGGTGTCACTTACAGAGGGAATGTAAAAACCGTTACACTTGAACTGAATTACAAAACAGAACAGAGTCACACATGCAGAAAACACACTATGGCTGCTTAACGGGAAAGGTGAGGTGGGGTGATACATAAAACAAGAGTTTCAAATTAGCTCAGATACCGTTCCATAAACCCAATATGTAATAGACAAGACCTACTCCTTGCTCAGAGAACTGGACTCAACACGCCCGATTCACCGCACAAGAATATATCTGACTAGTAATAATCTTAAAACCTATGTATTGATATCTCTCTCTTAGTGTGTCAAGAGGGTGTAAAGCGGCATAAACACAGCCGTGAAAAGCAGCTAAACCCCATTATAAAAATAAATTACTTTTAAAAACCCATGAAACAAAGACAGGGAAAGAGAGAGAAATTCTTACACAATTCGTTCAGGGGCTGTGATGCAACCTGGATTGACCATATCTAGACCCACAGCTGGATGAGACATAAGGGTGGACACTCTTGGGGCTGAGAGGTTTGGTGAGGTTGGGTGAGCAAACGCAGACCCTTTAAAGTAATACTGCGTGCTACCCATCGCATGGATCCCAAATCTCCAGGTTCAAGGGCATCTTCCTACATCGAAAACATGCATGAGAAACCCAGAAGATGGTACACCGTGTGATGGGGAAAGGTTTGTAAAACGCACCTCATTTCTCATCTCCTTGTGCTCGGGTTCGCCATTCCAGCCACTTTACTAGCAATCTCCCTACTTTGAGCATCAGCACCTTTAACCTCCTGCTCCGTACAGGTTGCAATTTGTCCTGAGGATGAACGGGAAGACGGGGAACCAATGAGAGACTAGCTCTTGGTGTTGGGACAGGCACAGGTCACTCTATTTTCCCATCAGGAAGAAGAATTAACCACAGGCTCAGCCTGCCCCCCGGAACCAGAACAGGGCCTGAAGCCATCCTGCGCTTTTGCGGCCAGCTCCCAAAAATGCGACTTGTAAAATGGAGCTTCAGGGCACTGCAATTCACAAACCTGCAGAGTTATAAATGATAACTCTCGTCCACAAATATATTGAGGGAAGGCAAAGAAGAGGATTTGAAATCAAGGCAGAATTGCAGGAAACAGATTTCAGGAGGTAGATTCGAATCGCCTTTAAAGCACATGAAAAGCGGCAAAACGTTGACAATGATGCCCTTGGCCAAAAAGGGCGTATGCGTTTTTTCCTGAATATATTCCGGAAAAAACGCATACGCCCTTTTTGGCCAACCAAGCAACCTGGAAAGGCAAATCAGCGCTACAAAGAAGTCTCGCTTCCCATCGGTCAAAAGGGCCATGCTGAAAAAAGTGTCAAAACCAGAAATGCAGGACAGGCCATGGAGAAATGGGAGCCTTGCTACACTGATGGGTGGGATGTAAATTGCCAACAGCCACTCTGGAGAAGTGTACGGTGTGTCCTGAAACATCTAAGAAACACAGCTTAGAGAGCATAGGGCACTTCCACGCATGGGGGGATAAAGTGGGAAAATTGAAAATCAGCAAGACACAAGCACCCCAAAGTTTAGGGCTGCTCTGTTGACAAGGACCTCCACTTCATTCCACCTTAAATATCCCAGGAAAGCGAAAAATGGATCAAAAAGTTGTGGTCCTTATGTACAATGGAATAACACTCAGCCATGAAATCAATGTCATAAGGCTAGTAGCAGCATGATGAGTGGATTTAGGTAAGACGATTCTAAGTGAAATAAGTCACACAGAAAAGGACACTTCTCATAAGGTGTCACTTACAGAGGGAATGTAAAAACCGTTACACTTGAACTGAATTACAAAACAGAACAGAGTCACACATGCAGAAAACACACTATGGCTGCTTAACGGGAAAGGTGAGGTGGGGTGATACATAAAACAAGAGTTTCAAATTAGCTCAGATACCGTTCCATAAACCCAATATGTAATAGACAAGACCTACTCCTTGCTCAGAGAACTGGACTCAACACGCCCGATTCACCGCACAAGAATATATCTGACTAGTAATAATCTTAAAACCTATGTATTGATATCTCTCTGTTAGTGTGTCAAGTGGGTGTAAAGCGGCATAAACACAGCCGTGAAAAGCAGCTAAACCCCATTATAAAAATAAATTACTTTTAAAAACCCATGAAACAAAGACAGGGAAAGAGAGAGAAATTCTTACACAATTCGTTCAGGGGCTGTGATGCAACCTGGATTGACCATATCTAGACCCACAGCTGGATGAGACATAAGGGTGGACACTCTTGGGGCTGAGAGGTTTGGTGAGGTTGGGTGAGCAAACGCAGACCCTTTAAAGTAATACTGCGTGCTACCCATCGCATGGATCCCAAATCTCCAGGTTCAAGGGCATCTTCCTACATCGAAAACATGCATGAGAAACCCAGAAGATGGTACACCGTGTGATGGGGAAAGGTTTGTAAAACGCACCTCATTTCTCATCTCCTTGTGCTCGGGTTCGCCATTCCAGCCACTTTACTAGCAATCTCCCTACTTTGAGCATCAGCACCTTTAACCTCCTGCTCCGTACAGGTTGCAATTTGTCCTGAGGATGAACGGGAAGACGGGGAACCAATGAGAGACTAGCTCTTGTTGTTGGGACAGGCACAGGTCACTCTATTTTCCCATCAGGAAGAAGAATTAACCACAGGCTCAGCCTGCCCCCCGGAACCAGAACAGGGCCTGAAGCCATCCTGCGCTTTTGCGGCCAGCTCCCAAAAATGCGACTTGTAAAATGGAGCTTCAGGGCACTGCAATTCACAAACCTGCAGAGTTATAAATGATAACTCTCGTCCACAAATATATTGAGGGAAGGCAAAGAAGAGGATTTGAAATCAAGGCAGAATTGCAGGAAACAGATTTCAGGAGGTAGATTCGAATCGCCTTTAAAGCACATGAAAAGCGGCAAAACGTTGACAATGATGCCCTTGGCCAAAAAGGGCGTATGCGTTTTTTCCTGAATATATTCCGGAAAAAACGCATACGCCCTTTTTGGCCAACCAAGCAACCTGGAAAGGCAAATCAGCGCTACAAAGAAGTCTCGCTTCCCATCGGTCAAAAGGGCCATGCTGAAAAAAGTGTCAAAACCAGAAATGCAGGACAGGCCATGGAGAAATGGGAGCCTTGCTACACTGATGGGTGGGATGTAAATTGCCAACAGCCACTCTGGAGAAGTGTACGGTGTGTCCTGAAACATCTAAGAAACACAGCTTAGAGAGCATAGGGCACTTCCACGCATGGGGGGATAAAGTGGGAAAATTGAAAATCAGCAAGACACAAGCACCCCAAAGTTTAGGGCTGCTCTGTTGACAAGGACCTCCACTTCATTCCACCTTAAATATCCCAGGAAAGCGAAAAATGGATCAAAAAGTTGTGGTCCTTATGTACAATGGAATAACACTCAGCCATGAAATCAATGTCATAAGGCTAGTAGCAGCATGATGAGTGGATTTAGGTAAGACGATTCTAAGTGAAATAAGTCACACAGAAAAGGACACTTCTCATAAGGTGTCACTTACAGAGGGAATGTAAAAACCGTTACACTTGAACTGAATTACAAAACAGAACAGAGTCACACATGCAGAAAACACACTATGGCTGCTTAACGGGAAAGGTGAGGTGGGGTGATACATAAAACAAGAGTTTCAAATTAGCTCAGATACCGTTCCATAAACCCAATATGTAATAGACAAGACCTACTCCTTGCTCAGAGAACTGGACTCAACACGCCCGATTCACCGCACAAGAATATATCTGACTAGTAATAATCTTAAAACCTATGTATTGATATCTCTCTGTTAGTGTGTCAAGTGGGTGTAAAGCGGCATAAACACAGCCGTGAAAAGCAGCTAAACCCCATTATAAAAATAAATTACTTTTAAAAACCCATGAAACAAAGACAGGGAAAGAGAGAGAAATTCTTACACAATTCGTTCAGGGGCTGTGATGCAACCTGGATTGACCATATCTAGACCCACAGCTGGATGAGACATAAGGGTGGACACTCTTGGGGCTGAGAGGTTTGGTGAGGTTGGGTGAGCAAACGCAGACCCTTTAAAGTAATACTGCGTGCTACCCATCGCATGGATCCCAAATCTCCAGGTTCAAGGGCATCTTCCTACATCGAAAACATGCATGAGAAACCCAGAAGATGGTACACCGTGTGATGGGGAAAGGTTTGTAAAACGCACCTCATTTCTCATCTCCTTGTGCTCGGGTTCGCCATTCCAGCCACTTTACTAGCAATCTCCCTACTTTGAGCATCAGCACCTTTAACCTCCTGCTCCGTACAGGTTGCAATTTGTCCTGAGGATGAACGGGAAGACGGGGAACCAATGAGAGACTAGCTCTTGTTGTTGGGACAGGCACAGGTCACTCTATTTTCCCATCAGGAAGAAGAATTAACCACAGGCTCAGCCTGCCCCCCGGAACCAGAACAGGGCCTGAAGCCATCCTGCGCTTTTGCGGCCAGCTCCCAAAAATGCGACTTGTAAAATCGAGCTTCAGGGCACTGCAATTCACAAACCTGCAGAGTTATAAATGATAACTCTCGTCCACAAATATATTGAGGGAAGGCAAACAAGAGGATTTGAAATCAAGGCAGAATTGCAAGAAACAGATTTCAGGAAATAGATTCGAATCGCCTTTAAAGCACCTGAAAAGCGGCAAAACGTTGACAATGATGCCCTTGGCCAAAAAGGGCGTATGCGTTTTTTCCTGAATATATTCCGGAAAAAACGCATACGCCCTTTTTGGCCAACCAAGCAACCTGGAAAGGCAAATCAGCGCTACAAAGAAGTCTCGCTTCCCATCGGTCAAAAGGGCCATGCTGAAAAAAGTGTCAAAACCAGAAATGCAGGACAGGCCATGGAGAAATGGGAGCCTTGCTACACTGATGGGTGGGATGTAAATTGCCAACAGCCACTCTGGAGAAGTGTACGGTGTGTCCTGAAACATCTAAGAAGCACAGCTTAGAGAGCATAGGGCACTTCCACGCATGGGGGGATAAAGTGGGAAAATTGAAAATCAGCAAGACACAAGCACCCCAAAGTTTAGGGCTGCTCTGTTGACAAGGACCTCCACTTCATTCCACCTTAAATATCCCAGGAAAGCGAAAAATGGATCAAAAAGTTGTGGTCCTTATGTACAATGGAATAACACTCAGCCATGAAATCAATGTCATAAGGCTAGTAGCAGCATGATGAGTGGATTTAGGTAAGACGATTCTAAATGAAATAAGTCACACAGAAAAGGACACTTCTCATAAGGTGTCACTTACAGAGGGAATGTAAAAACCGTTACACTTGAACTGAATTACAAAACAGAACAGAGTCACACATGCAGAAAACACACTATGGCTGCTTAACGGGAAAGGTGAGGTGGGGTGATACATAAAACAAGAGTTTCAAATTAGCTCAGATACCGTTCCATAAACCCAATATGTAATAGACAAGACCTACTCCTTGCTCAGAGAACTGGACTCAACACGCCCGATTCACCGCACAAGAATATATCTGACTAGTAATAATCTTAAAACCTATGTATTGATATCTCTCTGTTAGTGTGTCAAGTGGGTGTAAAGCGGCATAAACACAGCCGTGAAAAGCAGCTAAACCCCATTATAAAAATAAATTACTTTTAAAAACCCATGAAACAAAGACAGGGAAAGAGAGAGAAATTCTTACACAATTCGTTCAGGGGCTGTGATGCAACCTGGATTGACCATATCTAGACCCACAGCTGGATGAGACATAAGGGTGGACACTCTTGGGGCTGAGAGGTTTGGTGAGGTTGGGTGAGCAAACGCAGACCCTTTAAAGTAATACTGCGTGCTACCCATCGCATGGATCCCAAATCTCCAGGTTCAAGGGCATCTTCCTACATCGAAAACATGCATGAGAAACCCAGAAGATGGTACACCGTGTGATGGGGAAAGGTTTGTAAAACGCACGTCATTTCTCATCTCCTTGTGCTCGGGTTCGCCATTCCAGCCACTTTACTAGCAATCTCCCTACTTTGAGCATCAGCACCTTTAACCTCCTGCTCCGTACAGGTTGCAATTTGTCCTGAGGATGAACGGGAAGACGGGGAACCAATGAGAGACTAGCTCTTGGTGTTGGGACAGGCACAGGTCACTCTATTTTCCCATCAGGAAGAAGAATTAACCACAGGCTCAGCCTGCCCCCCGGAACCAGAACAGGGCCTGAAGCCATCCTGCGCTTTTGCGGCCAGCTCCCAAAAATGCGACTTGTAAATGGAGCTTCAGGGCACTGCAATTCACAAACCTGCAGAGTTATAAATGATAACTCTCGTCCACAAATATATTGAGGGAAGGCAAAGAAGAGGATTTGAAATCAAGGCAGAATTGCAGGAAACAGATTTCAGGAGGTAGATTCGAATCGCCTTTAAAGCACATGAAAAGCGGCAAAACGTTGACAATGATGCCCTTGGCCAAAAAGGGCGTATGCGTTTTTTCCTGAATATATTCAGGAAAAAACGCATACGCCCTTTTTGGCCAACCAAGCAACCTGGAAAGGCAAATCAGCGCTACAAAGAAGTCTCGCTTCCCATCGGTCAAAAGGGCCATGCTGAAAAAAGTGTCAAAACCAGAAATGCAGGACAGGCCATGGAGAAATGGGAGCCTTGCTACACTGATGGGTGGGATGTAAATTGCCAACAGCCACTCTGGAGAAGTGTACGGTGTGTTCTGAAACATCTAAGAAACACAGCTTAGAGAGCATAGGGCACTTCCACGCATGGGGGGATAAAGTGGGAAAATTGAAAATCAGCAAGACACAAGCACCCCAAAGTTTAGGGCTGCTCTGTTGACAAGGACCTCCACTTCATTCCACCTTAAATATCCCAGGAAAGCGAAAAATGGATCAAAAAGTTGTGGTCCTTATGTACAATGGAATAACACTCAGCCATGAAATCAATGTCATAAGGCTAGTAGCAGCATGATGAGTGGATTTAGGTAAGACGATTCTAAGTGAAATAAGTCACACAGAAAAGGACACTTCTCATAAGGTGTCACTTATAGAGGGAATGTAAAAACCGTTACACTTGAACTGAATTACAAAACAGAACAGAGTCACACATGCAGAAAACACACTATGGCTGCTTAACGGGAAAGGTGAGGTGGGGTGATACATAAAACAAGAGTTTCAAATTAGCTCAGATACCGTTCCATAAACCCAATATGTAATAGACAAGACCTACTCCTTGCTCAGAGAACTGGACTCAACACGCCCGATTCACCGCACAAGAATATATCTGACTAGTAATAATCTTAAAACCTATGTATTGATATCTCTCTGTTAGTGTGTCAAGTGGGTGTAAAGCGGCATAAACACAGCCGTGAAAAGCAGCTAAACCCCATTATAAAAATAAATTACTTTTAAAAACCCATGAAACAAAGACAGGGAAAGAGAGAGAAATTCTTACACAATTCGTTCAGGGGCTGTGATGCAACCTGGATTGACCATATCTAGACCCACAGCTGGATGAGACATAAGGGTGGACACTCTTGGGGCTGAGAGGTTTGGTGAGGTTGGGTGAGCAAACGCAGACCCTTTAAAGTAATACTGCGTGCTACCCATCGCATGGATCCCAAATCTCCAGGTTCAAGGGCATCTTCCTACATCGAAAACATGCATGAGAAACCCAGAAGATGGTACACCGTGTGATGGGGAAAGGTTTGTAAAACGCACCTCATTTCTCATCTCCTTGTGCTCGGGTTCGCCATTCCAGCCACTTTACTAGCAATCTCCCTACTTTGAGCATCAGCACCTTTAACCTCCTGCTCCGTACAGGTTGCAATTTGTCCTGAGGATGAACGGGAAGACGGGGAACCAATGAGAGACTAGCTCTTGGTGTTGGGACAGGCACAGGTCACTCTATTTTCCCATCAGGAAGAAGAATTAACCACAGGCTCAGCCTGCCCCCCGGAACCAGAACAGGGCCTGAAGCCATCCTGCGCTTTTGCGGCCAGCTCCCAAAAATGCGACTTGTAAAATGGAGCTTCAGGGCACTGCAATTCACAAACCTGCAGAGTTATAAATGATAACTCTCGTCCACAAATATATTGAGGGAAGGCAAAGAAGAGGATTTGAAATCAAGGCAGAATTGCAAGAAACAGATTTCAGGAGGTAGATTCGAATCGCCTTTAAAGCACCTGAAAAGCGGCAAAACGTTGACAATGCTGCCCTTGGCCAAAAAGGGCGTATGCGTTTTTTCCTGAATATATTCCGGAAAAAACGCATACGCCCTTTTTGGCCAACCAAGCAACCTGGAAAGGCAAATCAGCGCTACAAAGAAGTCTCGCTTCCCATCGGTCAAAAGGGCCATGCTGAAAAAAGTGTCAAAACCAGAAATGCAGGACAGGCCATGGAGAAATGGGAGCCTTGCTACACTGATGGGTGGGATGTAAATTGCCAACAGCCACTCTGGAGAAGTGTACGGTGTGTCCTGAAACATCTAAGAAACAAAGCTTAGAGAGCATAGGGCACTTCCACGCATGGGGGGATAAAGTGGGAAAATTGAAAATCAGCAAGACACAAGCACCCCAAAGTTTAGGGCTGCTCTGTTGACAAGGACCTCCACTTCATTCCACCTTAAATATCCTAGGAAAGCGAAAAATGGATCAAAAAGTTGTGGTCCTTATGTACAATGGAATAACACTCAGCCATGAAATCAATGTCATAAGGCTAGTAGCAGCATGATGAGTGGATTTAGGTAAGACGATTCTAAGTGAAATAAGTCACACAGAAAAGGACACTTCTCATAAGGTGTCACTTATAGAGGGAATGTAAAAACCGTTACACTTGAACTGAATTACAAAACAGAACAGAGTCACACATGCAGAAAACACACTATGGCTGCTTAACGGGAAAGGTGAGGTGGGGTGATACATAAAACAAGAGTTTCAAATTAGCTCAGATACCGTTCCATAAACCCAATATGTAATAGACAAGACCTACTCCTTGCTCAGAGAACTGGACTCAACACGCCCGATTCACCGCACAAGAATATATCTGACTAGTAATAATCTTAAAACCTATGTATTGATATCTCTCTCTTAGTGTGTCAAGTGGGTGTAAAGCGGCATAAACACAGCCGTGAAAAGCAGCTAAACCCCATTATAAAAATAAATTACTTTTAAAAACCCATGAAACAAAGACAGGGAAAGAGAGAGAAATTCTTACACAATTCGTTCAGGGGCTGTGATGCAACCTGGATTGACCATATCTAGACCCACAGCTGGATGAGACATAAGGGTGGACACTCTTGGGGCTGAGAGGTTTGGTGAGGTTGGGTGAGCAAACGCAGACCCTTTAAAGTAATACTGCGTGCTACCCATCGCATGGATCCCAAATCTCCAGGTTCAAGGGCATCTTCCTAGATCGAAAACATGCATGAGAAACCCAGAAGATGGTACACCGTGTGATGGGGAAAGGTTTGTAAAACGCACGTCATTTCTCATCTCCTTGTGCTCGGGTTCGCCATTCCAGCCACTTTACTAGCAATCTCCCTACTTTGAGCATCAGCACCTTTAACCTCCTGCTCCGTACAGGTTGCAATTTGTCCTGAGGATGAACGGGAAGACGGGGAACCAATGAGAGACTAGCTCTTGGTGTTGGGACAGGCACAGGTCACTCTATTTTCCCATCAGGAAGAAGAATTAACCACAGGCTCAGCCTGCCCCCCGGAACCAGAACAGGGCCTGAAGCCATCCTGCGCTTTTGCGGCCAGCTCCCAAAAACGCGACTTGTAAAATGGAGCTTCAGGGCACTGCAATTCACAAACCTGCAGAGTTATAAATGATAACTCTCGTCCACAAATATATTGAGGGAAGGCAAAGAAGAGGATTTGAAATCAAGGCAGAATTGCAGGAAACAGATTTCAGGAGGTAGATTCGAATCGCCTTTAAAGCACATGAAAAGCGGCAAAACGTTGACAATGATGCCCTTGGCCAAAAAGGGCGTATGCGTTTTTTCCTGAATATATTCAGGAAAAAACGCATACGCCCTTTTTGGCCAACCAAGCAACCTGGAAAGGCAAATCAGCGCTACAAAGAAGTCTCGCTTCCCATCGGTCAAAAGGGCCATGCTGAAAAAAGTGTCAAAACCAGAAATGCAGGACAGGCCATGGAGAAATGGGAGCCTTGCTACACTGATGGGTGGGATGTAAATTGCCAACAGCCACTCTGGAGAAGTGTACGGTGTGTCCTGAAACATCTAAGAAACACAGCTTAGAGAGCATAGGGCACTTCCACGCATGGGGGGATAAAGTGGGAAAATTGAAAATCAGCAAGACACAAGCACCCCAAAGTTTAGGGCTGCTCTGTTGACAAGGACCTCCACTTCATTCCACCTTAAATATCCCAGGAAAGCGAAAAATGGATCAAAAAGTTGTGGTCCTTATGTACAATGGAATAACACTCAGCCATGAAATCAATGTCATAAGGCTAGTAGCAGCATGATGAGTGGATTTAGGTAAGACGATTCTAAGTGAAATAAGTCACACAGAAAAGGACACTTCTCATAAGGTGTCACTTACAGAGGGAATGTAAAAACCGTTACACTTGAACTGAATTACAAAACAGAACAGAGTCACACATGCAGAAAACACACTATGGCTGCTTAACGGGAAAGGTGAGGTGGGGTGATACATAAAACAAGAGTTTCAAATTAGCTCAGATACCGTTCCATAAACCCAATATGTAATAGACAAGACCTACTCCTTGCTCAGAGAACTGGACTCAACACGCCCGATTCACCGCACAAGAATATATCTGACTAGTAATAATCTTAAAACCTATGTATTGATATCTCTCTCTTAGTGTGTCAAGTGGGTGTAAAGCGGCATAAACACAGCCGTGAAAAGCAGCTAAACCCCATTATAAAAATAAATTACTTTTAAAAACCCATGAAACAAAGACAGGGAAAGAGAGAGAAATTCTTACACAATTCGTTCAGGGGCTGTGATGCAACCTGGATTGACCATATCTAGACCCACAGCTGGATGAGACATAAGGGTGGACACTCTTGGGGCTGAGAGGTTTGGTGAGGTTGGGTGAGCAAACGCAGACCCTTTAAAGTAATACTGCGTGCTACCCATCGCATGGATCCCAAATCTCCAGGTTCAAGGGCATCTTCCTAGATCGAAAACATGCATGAGAAACCCAGAAGATGGTACACCGTGTGATGGGGAAAGGTTTGTAAAACGCACGTCATTTCTCATCTCCTTGTGCTCGGGTTCGCCATTCCAGCCACTTTACTAGCAATCTCCCTACTTTGAGCATCAGCACCTTTAACCTCCTGCTCCGTACAGGTTGCAATTTGTCCTGAGGATGAACGGGAAGACGGGGAACCAATGAGAGACTAGCTCTTGGTGTTGGGACAGGCACAGGTCACTCTATTTTCCCATCAGGAAGAAGAATTAACCACAGGCTCAGCCTGCCCCCCGGAACCAGAACAGGGCCTGAAGCCATCCTGCGCTTTTGCGGCCAGCTCCCAAAAACGCGACTTGTAAAATGGAGCTTCAGGGCACTGCAATTCACAAACCTGCAGAGTTATAAATGATAACTCTCGTCCACAAATATATTGAGGGAAGGCAAAGAAGAGGATTTGAAATCAAGGCAGAATTGCAGGAAACAGATTTCAGGAGGTAGATTCGAATCGCCTTTAAAGCACATGAAAAGCGGCAAAACGTTGACAATGATGCCCTTGGCCAAAAATGGCGTATGCGTTTTTTCCTGAATATATTCAGGAAAAAACGCATACGCCCTTTTTGGCCAACCAAGCAACCTGGAAAGGCAAATCAGCACTACAAAGAAGTCTCGCTTCCCATCGGTCAAAAGGGCCATGCTGAAAAAAGTGTCAAAACCAGAAATGCAGGACAGGCCATGGAGAAATGGGAGCCTTGCTACACTGATGGGTGGGATGTAAATTGCCAACAGCCACTCTGGAGAAGTGTACGGTGTGTCCTGAAACATCTAAGAAACACAGCTTAGAGAGCATAGGGCACTTCCACGCATGGGGGGATAAAGTGGGAAAATTGAAAATCAGCAAGACACAAGCACCCCAAAGTTTAGGGCTGCTCTGTTGACAAGGACCTCCACTTCATTCCACCTTAAATATCCCAGGAAAGCGAAAAATGGATCAAAAAGTTGTGGTCCTTATGTACAATGGAATAACACTCAGCCATGAAATCAATGTCATAAGGCTAGTAGCAGCATGATGAGTGGATTTAGGTAAGACGATTCTAAGTGAAATAAGTCACACAGAAAAGGACACTTCTCATAAGGTGTCACTTACAGAGGGAATGTAAAAACCGTTACACTTGAACTGAATTACAAAACAGAACAGAGTCACACATGCAGAAAACACACTATGGCTGCTTAACGGGAAAGGTGAGGTGGGGTGATACATAAAACAAGAGTTTCAAATTAGCTCAGATACCGTTCCATAAACCCAATATGTAATAGACAAGACCTACTCCTTGCTCAGAGAACTGGACTCAACACGCCCGATTCACCGCACAAGAATATATCTGACTAGTAATAATCTTAAAACCTATGTATTGATATCTCTCTCTTAGTGTGTCAAGTGGGTGTAAAGCGGCATAAACACAGCCGTGAAAAGCAGCTAAACCCCATTATAAAAATAAATTACTTTTAAAAACCCATGAAACAAAGACAGGGAAAGAGAGAGAAATTCTTACACAATTCGTTCAGGGGCTGTGATGCAACCTGGATTGACCATATCTAGACCCACAGCTGGATGAGACATAAGGGTGGACACTCTTGGGGCTGAGAGGTTTGGTGAGGTTGGGTGAGCAAACGCAGACTTTTTAAAGTAATACTGCGTGCTACCCATCGCATGGATCCCAAATCTCCAGGTTCAAGGGCATCTTCCTAGATCGAAAACATGCATGAGAAACCCAGAAGATGGTACACCGTGTGATGGGGAAAGGTTTGTAAAACGCACCTCATTTCTCATCTCCTTGTGCTCGGGTTCGCCATTCCAGCCACTTTACTAGCAATCTCCCTACTTTGAGCATCAGCACCTTTAACCTCCTGTTCCGTACAGGTTGCAATTTGTCCTGAGGATGAATGGGAAGACGGGGAACCAATGAGAGACTAGCTCTTGGTGTTGGGACAGGCACAGGTCACTCTATTTTCCCATCAGGAAGAAGAATTAACCACAGGCTCAGCCTGCCCCCCGGAACCAGAACAGGGCCTGAAGCCATCCTGCGCTTTTGCGGCCAGCTCCCAAAACCGCGACTTGTAAAATGGAGCTTCAGGGCACTGCAATTCACAAACCTGCAGAGTTATAAATGATAACTCTCGTCCACAAATATATTGAGGGAAGGCAAAGAAGAGGATTTGAAATCAAGGCAGAATTGCAGGAAACAGATTTCAGGAGGTAGATTCGAATCGCCTTTAAAGCACATGAAAAGCGGCAAAACGTTGACAATGATGCCCTTGGCCAAAAAGGGCGTATGCGTTTTTTCCTGAATATATTCAGGAAAAAACGCATACGCCCTTTTTGGCCAACCAAGCAACCTGGAAAGGCAAATCAGCGCTACAAAGAAGTCTCGCTTCCCATCGGTCAAAAGGGCCATGCTGAAAAAAGTGTCAAAACCAGAAATGCAGGACAGGCCATGGAGAAATGGGAGCCTTGCTACACTGATGGGCGGGATGTAAATTGCCAACAGCCACTCTGGAGAAGTGTACGGTGTGTCCTGAAACATCTAAAAAACACAGCTTAGAGAGCATAGGGCACTTCCACGCATGGGGGGATAAAGAGGGAAAATTGAAAATCAGCAAGACACAAGCACCCCAAAGTTTAGGGCTGCTCTGTTGACAAGGACCTCCACTTCATTCCACCTTAAATATCCCAGGAAAGCGAAAAATGGATCAAAAAGTTGTGGTCCTTATGTACAATGGAATAACAATCAGCCATGAAATCAATGTCATAAGGCTAGTAGCAGCATGATGAGTGGATTTAGGTAAGACGATTCTAAGTGAAATAAGTCACACAGAAAAGGACACTTCTCATAAGGTGTCACTTACAGAGGGAATGTAAAAACCGTTACACTTGAACTGAATTACAAAACAGAACAGAGTCACACATGCAGAAAACACACTATGGCTGCTTAACGGGAAAGGTGAGGTGGGGTGATACATAAAACAAGAGTTTCAAATTAGCTCAGATACCGTTCCATAAACCCAATATGTAATAGACAAGACCTACTCCTTGCTCAGAGAACTGGACTCAACACGCCCGATTCACCGCACAAGAAAATATCTGACTAGTAATAATCTTAAAACCTATGTATTGATATCTCTCTCTTAGTGTGTCAAGTGGGTGTAAAGCGGCATAAACACAGCCGTGAAAAGCAGCTAAACCCCATTATAAAAATAAATTACTTTTAAAAACCCATGAAACAAAGACAGGGAAAGAGAGAGAAATTCTTACACAATTCGTTCAGGGGCTGTGATGCAACCTGGATTGACCATATCTAGACCCACAGCTGGATGAGACATAAGGGTGGACACTCTTGGGGCTGAGAGGTTTGGTGAGGTTGGGTGAGCAAACGCAGACCCTTTAAAGTAATACTGCGTGCTACCCATCGCATGGATCCCAAATCTCCAGGTTCAAGGGCATCTTCCTACATCGAAAACATGCATGAGAAACCCAGAAGATGGTACACCGTGTGATGGGGAAAGGTTTGTAAAACGCACCTCATTTCTCATCTCCTTGTGCTCGGGTTCGCCATTCCAGCCACTTTACTAGCAATCTCCCTACTTTGAGCATCAGCACCTTTAACCTCCTGCTCCGTACAGGTTGCAATTTGTCCTGAGGATGAACGGGAAGACGGGGAATCAATGAGAGACTAGCTCTTGGTGTTGGGACAGGCACAGGTCACTCTATTTTCCCATCAGGAAGAAGAATTAACCACAGGCTCAGCCTGCCCCCCGGAAGCAGAACAGGGCCTGAAACCATCCTGCGCTTTTGTGGCCAGCTCCCAAAAAAGCGACTTGTAAAATGGAGCTTCAGGGCACTGCAATTCACAAACCTGCAGAGTTATAAATGATAACTCTCGTCCACAAATATATTGAGGGAAGGCAAAGAAGAGGATTTGAAATCAAGGCAGAATTGCAAGAAACAGATTTCAGGAGGTAGATTCGAATCGCCTTTAAAGCACATGAAAAGCGGCAAAACGTTGACAATGATGCCCTTGGCCAAAAAGGGCGTATGCGTTTTTTCCTGAATATATTCAGGAAAAAACGCATACGCCCTTTTTGGCCAACCAAGCAACCTGGAAAGGCAAATCAGCGCTACAAAGAAGTCTCGCTTCCCATCGGTCAAAAGGGCCATGCTGAAAAAAGTGTCAAAACCAGAAATGCAGGACAGTCCATGGAGAAATGGGACCCTTGCTACACTGATGGGTGGGATGTAAATTGCCAACAGCCACTCTGGAGAAGTGTACCGTGTGTCCTGAAACATCTAAAAAACACAGCTTAGAGAGCATAGGGCACTTCCACGCATGGGGGGATAAAGTGGTAAAATTGAAAATCAGCAAGACACAAGCACCCCAAAGTTTAGGGCTGCTCTGTTGACAAGGACCTCCACTTCATTCCACCTTAAATATCCCAGGAAAGCGAAAAATGGATCAAAAAGTTGTGGTCCTTATGTACAATGGAATATCACTCAGCCATGAAATCAATGTCATAAGGCTAGTAGCAGCATGATGAGTGGATTTAGGTAAGACGATTCTAAGTGAAATAAGTCACACAGAAAAGGACACTTCTCATAAGGTGTCACTTATAGAGGGAATGTAAAAACCGTTACACTTGAACTGAATTACAAAACAGAACAGAGTCACACATGCAGAAAACACACTATGGCTGCTTAACGGGAAAGGTGAGGTGGGGTGATACATAAAACAAGAGTTTCAAATTAGCTCAGATACCGTTCCATAAACCCAATATGTAATAGACAAGACCTACTCCTTGCTCAGAGAACTGGACTCAACACGCCCGATTCACCGCACAAGAATATATCTGACTAGTAATAATCTTAAAACCTATGTATTGATATCTCTCTCTTAGTGTGTCAAGTGGGTGTAAAGCGGCATAAACACAGCCGTGAAAAGCAGCTAAACCCCATTATAAAAATAAATTACTTTTAAAAACCCATGAAACAAAGACAGGGAAAGAGAGAGAAATTCTTACACAATTCGTTCAGGGGCTGTGATGCAACCTGGATTGACCATATCTAGACCCACAGCTGGATGAGACATAAGGGTGGACACTCTTGGGGCTGAGAGGTTTGGTGAGGTTGGGTGAGCAAATGCAGACCCTTTAAAGTAATACTGCGTGCTACCCATCGCATGGGTCCCAAATCTCCAGGTTCAAGGGCATCTTCCTACATCGAAAACATGCATGAGAAACCCAGAAGATGGTACACCGTGTGATGGGGAAAGGTTTGTAAAACGCACGTCATTTCTCATCTCCTTGTGCTCGGGTTCGCCATTCCAGCCACTTTACTAGCAATCTCCCTACTTTGAGCATCAGCACCTTTAACCTCCTGTTCCGTACAGGTTGCAATTTGTCCTGAGGATGAACGGGAAGACGGGGAACCAATGAGAGACTAGCTCTTGGTGTTGGGACAGGCACAGGTCACTCTATTTTCCCATCAGGAAGAAGAATTAACCACAGGCTCAGCCTGCCCCCCGGAACCAGAACAGGGCCTGAAGCCATCCTGCGCTTTTGCGGCCAGCTCCCAAAAACGCGACTTGTAAAATGGAGCTTCTGGGCACTGCAATTCACAAACCTGCAGAGTTATAAATGATAACTCTCGTCCACAAATATATTGAGGGAAGGCAAAGAAGAGGATTTGAAATCAAGGCAGAATTGCAAGAAACAGATTTCAGGAGGTAGATTCGAATCACCATTAAAGCACATGAAAAGCGGCAAAATGTTGACAATGATGCCCTTGGCCAAAAAGGGCGTATGCGTTTTTTCCTGAATATATTCAGGAAAAAACGCATACGCCCTTTTTGGCCAACCAAGCAACCTGGAAAGGCAAATCAGCGCTACAAAGAAGTCTCGCTTCCCATCGGTCAAAAGGGCCATGCTGAAAAAAGTGTCAAAACCAGAAATGCAGGGCAGGCCATGGAGAAATGGGAGCCTTGCTACACTGATGGGTGGGATGTAAATTGCCAACAGCCACTCTGGAGAAGTGTACGGTGTGTCCTGAAACATCTAAAAAACACAGCTTAGAGAGCATAGGGCACTTCCACGCATGGGGGGATAAAGTGGGAAAATTGAAAATCAGCAAGACACAAGCACCCCAAAGTTTAGGGCTGCTCTGTTGACAAGGACCTCCACTTCATTCCACCTTAAATATCCCAGGAAAGCGAAAAATGGATCAAAAAGTTGTGGTCCTTATGTACAATGGAATATCACTCAGCCATGAAATCAATGTCATAAGGCTAGTAGCAGCATGATGAGTGGATTTAGGTAAGACGATTCTAAGTGAAATAAGTCACACAGAAAAGGACACTTCTCATAAGGTGTCACTTATAGAGGGAATGTAAAAACCGTTACACTTGAACTGAATTACAAAACAGAACAGAGTCACACATGCAGAAAACACACTATGGCTGCTTAACGGGAAAGGTGAGGTGGGGTGATACATAAAACAAGAGTTTCAAATTAGCTCAGATACCGTTCCATAAACCCAATATGTAATAGACAAGACCTACTCCTTGCTCAGAGAACTGGACTCAACACGCCCGATTCACCGCACAAGAATATATCTGACTAGTAATAATCTTAAAACCTATGTATTGATATCTCTCTGTTAGTGTGTCAAGTGGGTGTAAAGCGGCATAAACACAGCCGTGAAAAGCAGCTAAACCCCATTATAAAAATAAATTACTTTTAAAAACCCATGAAACAAAGACAGGGAAAGAGAGAGAAATTCTTACACAATTCGTTCAGGGGCTGTGATGCAACCTGGATTGACCATATCTAGACCCACAGCTGGATGAGACATAAGGGTGGACACTCTTGGGGCTGAGAGGTTTGGTGAGGTTGGGTGAGCAAATGCAGACCCTTTAAAGTAATACTGCGTGCTACCCATCGCATGGGTCCCAAATCTCCAGGTCAAGGGCTTCTTCCTACATCGAAAACATGCATGAGAAACCAAGAAGATGGTACACCGTGTGATGGGGAAAGGTTTCTAAAACGCACCTCATTTCTCATCTCCTTGTGCTCGGGTTCGCCATTCCAGCCACTTTACTAGCAATCTCCCTACTTGGAGCATCAGCACCTTTAACCTCCTGTTCCGTACAGGTTGCAATTTGTCCTGAGGATGAACGGGAAGACGGGGAACCAATGAGAGACTAGCTCTTGGTGTTGGGACAGGCACAGGTCACTCTATTTTCCCATCAGGAAGAAGAATTAACCACAGGCTCAGCCTGCCCCCCGGAACCAGAACAGGGCCTGAAGCCATCCTGCGCTTTTGCGGCCAGCTCCCAAAAAAGCGACTTGTAAAATGGAGCTTCAGGGCACTGCAATTCACAAACCTGCAGAGTTATAAATGATAACTCTCGTCCACAAATATATTGAGGGAAGGCAAAGAAGAGGATTTGAAATCAAGGCAGAATTGCAGGAAACAGATTTCAGGAGGTAGATTCGAATCGCCTTTAAAGCACATGAAAAGCGGCAAAACGTTGACAATGATGCCCTTGGCCAAAAAGGGCGTATGCGTTTTTTCCTGAATATATTCAGGAAAAAACGCATACGCCCTTTTTGGCCAACCAAGCAACCTGGAAAGGCAAATCAGCGCTACAAAGAAGTCTCGCTTCCCATCGGTCAAAAGGGCCATGCTGAAAAAAGTGTCAAAACCAGAAATGCAGGACAGTCCATGGAGAAATGGGACCCTTGCTACACTGACGGGTGGTATGTAAATTGCCAACAGCCACTCTGGAGAAGTGTACGGTGTGTCCTGAAACATCTAAAAAACACAGCTTAGAGAGCATAGGGCACTTCCACGCATGGGGGGATAAAGTGGGAAAATTGAAAATCAGCAAGACACAAGCACCCCAAAGTTTAGGGCTGCTCTGTTGACAAGGACCTCCACTTCATTCCACCTTAAATATCCCAGGAAAGCGAAAAATGGATCAAAAAGTTGTGGTCCTTATGTACAATGGAATAACACTCAGCCATGAAATCAATGTCATAAGGCTAGTAGCAGCATGATGAGTGGATTTAGGTAAGACGATTCTAAGTGAAATAAGTCACACAGAAAAGGACACTTCTCATAAGGTGTCACTTATAGAGGGAATGTAAAAACCGTTACACTTGAACTGAATTACAAAACAGAACAGAGTCACACATGCAGAAAACACACTATGGCTGCTTAACGGGAAAGGTGAGGTGGGGTGATACATAAAACAAGAGTTTCAAATTAGCTCAGATACCGTTCCATAAACCCAATATGTAATAGACAAGACCTACTCCTTGCTCAGAGAACTGGACTCAACACGCCCGATTCACCGCACAAGAATATATCTGACTAGTAATAATCTTAAAACCTATGTATTGATATCTCTCTGTTAGTGTGTCAAGTGGGTGTAAAGCGGCATAAACACAGCCGTGAAAAGCAGCTAAACCCCATTATAAAAATAAATTACTTTTAAAAACCCATGAAACAAAGACAGGGAAAGAGAGAGAAATTCTTACACAATTCGTTCAGGGGCTGTGATGCAACCTGGATTGACCATATCTAGACCCACAGCTGGATGAGACATAAGGGTGGACACTCTTGGGGCTGAGAGGTTTGGTGAGGTTGGGTGAGCAAATGCAGACCCTTTAAAGTAATACTGCGTGCTACCCATCGCATGGGTCCCAAATCTCCAGGTTCAAGGGCTTCTTCCTACATCGAAAACATGCATGAGAAACCCAGAAGATGGTACACCGTGTGATGGGGAAAGGTTTCTAAAACGCACCTCATTTCTCATCTCCTTGTGCTCGGGTTCGCCATTCCAGCCACTTTACTAGCAATCTCCCTACTTGGAGCAGCAGCACCTTTAACCTCCTGTTCCGTACAGGTTGCAATTTGTCCTGAGGATGAACGGGAAGACGGGGAACCAATGAGAGACTAGCTCTTGGTGTTGGGACAGGCACAGGTCACTCTATTTTCCCATCAGGAAGAAGAATTAACCACAGGCTCAGCCTGCCCCCCGGAACCAGAACAGGGCCTGAAGCCATCCTGCGCTTTTGCGGCCAGCTCCCAAAAAAGCGACTTGTAAAATGGAGCTTCAGGGCACTGCAATTCACAAACCTGCAGAGTTATAAATGATAACTCTCGTCCACAAATATATTGAGGGAAGGCAAAGAAGAGGATTTGAAATCAAGGCAGAATTGCAGGAAACAGATTTCAGGAGGTAGATTCGAATCGCCTTTAAAGCACATGAAAAGCGGCAAAACGTTGACAATGATGCCCTTGGCCAAAAAGGGCGTATGCGTTTTTTCCTGAATATATTCAGGAAAAAACGCATACGCCCTTTTTGGCCAACCAAGCAACCTGGAAAGGCAAATCAGCGCTACAAAGAAGTCTCGCTTCCCATCGGTCAAAAGGGCCATGCTGAAAAAAGTGTCAAAACCAGAAATGCAGGACAGTCCATGGAGAAATGGGACCCTTGCTACACTGATAGGTGGGATGTAAATTGCCAACAGCCACTCTGGAGAAGTGTACGGTGTGTCCTGAAACATCTAAAAAACACAGCTTAGAGAGCATAGGGCACTTCCACGCATGGGGGGATAAAGTGGGAAAATTGAAAATCAGCAAGACACAAGCACCCCAAAGTTTAGGGCTGCTCTGTTGACAAGGACCTCCACTTCATTCCACCTTAAATATCCCAGGAAAGCGAAAAATGGATCAAAAAGTTGTGGTCCTTATGTACAATGGAATATCACTCAGCCATGAAATCAATGTCATAAGGCTAGTAGCAGCATGATGAGTGGATTTAGGTAAGACGATTCTAAGTGAAATAAGTCACACAGAAAAGGACACTTCTCCTAAGGTGTCACTTATAGAGGGAATGTAAAAACCGTTACACTTGAACTGAATTACAAAACAGAACAGAGTCACACATGCAGAAAACACACTATGGCTGCATAACGGGAAAGGTGAGGTGGGGTGATACATAAAACAAGAGTTTCAAATTAGCTCAGATACCGTTCCATAAACCCAATATGTAATAGACAAGACCTACTCCTTGCTCAGAGAACTGGACTCAACACGCCCGATTCACCGCACAAGAATATATCTGACTAGTAATAATCTTAAAACCTATGTATTGATATCTCTCTGTTAGTGTGTCAAGTGGGTGTAAAGCGGCATAAACACAGCCGTGAAAAGCAGCTAAACCCCATTATAAAAATAAATTACTTTTAAAAACCCATGAAACAAAGACAGGGAAAGAGAGAGAAATTCTTACACAATTCGTTCAGGGGCTGTGATGCAACCTGGATTGACCATATCTAGACCCACAGCTGGATGAGACATAAGGGTGGACACTCTTGGGGCTGAGAGGTTTGGTGAGGTTGGGTGAGCAAACGCAGACCCTTTAAAGTAATACTGCGTGCTACCCATCGCATGGGTCCCAAATCTCCAGGTTCAAGGGCATCTTCCTACACCGAAAACATGCATGAGAAACCCAGAATATGGTACACCGTGTGATGGGGAAAGGTTTCTAAAACGCACCTCATTTCTCATCTCCTTGTGCTCGGGTTCGCCATTCCAGCCACTTTACTAGCAATCTCCCTACTTGGAGCATCAGCACCTTTAACCTCCTGTTCCGTACAGGTTGCAATTTGTCCTGAGGATGAACGGGAAGACGGGGAACCAATGAGAGACTAGCTCTTGGTGTTGGGACAGGCACAGGTCACTCTATTTTCCCATCAGGAAGAAGAATTAACCACAGGCTCAGCCTGCCCCCCGGAACCAGAACAGGGCCTGAAGCCATCCTGCGCTTTTGCGGCCAGCTCCCAAAAAAGCGACTTGTAAAATAGAGCTTCAGGGCACTGCAATTCACAAACCTGCAGAGTTATAAATGATAACTCTCGTCCACAAATATATTGAGGGAAGGCAAAGAAGAGGATTTGAAATCAAGGCAGAATTGCAGGAAACAGATTTCAGGAGGTAGATTCGAATCGCCTTTAAAGCACATAAAAAGCGGCAAAACGTTGACAATGATGCCCTTGGCCAAAAAGGGCGTATGCGTTTTTTCCTGAATATATTCAGGAAAAAACGCATACGCCCTTTTTGGCCAACCAAGCAACCTGGAAAGGCAAATCAGCGCTACAAAGAAGTCTCGCTTCCCATCGGTCAAAAGGGCCATGCTGAAAAAAGTGTCAAAACCAGAAATGCAGGACAGTCCATGGAGAAATGGGACCCTTGCTACACTGATAGGTGGGATGTAAATTGCCAACAGCCACTCTGGAGAAGTGTACGGTGTGTCCTGAAACATCTAAAAAACACAGCTTAGAGAGCATAGGGCACTTCCACGCATGGGGGGATAAAGTGGGAAAATTGAAAATCAGCAAGACACAAGCACCCCAAAGTTTAGGGCTGCTCTGTTGACAAGGACCTCCACTTCATTCCACCTTAAATATCCCAGGAAAGCGAAAAATGGATCAAAAAGTTGTGGTCCTTATGTACAATGGAATATCACTCAGCCATGAAATCAATGTCATAAGGCTAGTAGCAGCATGATGAGTGGATTTAGGTAAGACGATTCTAAGTGAAATAAGTCACACAGAAAAGGACACTTCTCCTAAGGTGTCACTTATAGAGGGAATGTAAAAACCGTTACACTTGAACTGAATTACAAAGCAGAACAGAGTCACACATGCAGAAAACACACTATGGCTGCATAACGGGAAAGGTGAGGTGGGGTGATACATAAAACAAGAGTTTCAAATTAGCTCAGATACCGTTCCATAAACCCAATATGTAATAGACAAGACCTACTCCTTGCTCAGAGAACTGGACTCAACACGCCCGATTCACCGCACAAGAATATATCTGACTAGTAATAATCTTAAAACCTATGTATTGATATCTCTCTGTTAGTGTGTCAAGTGGGTGTAAAGCGGCATAAACACAGCCGTGAAAAGCAGCTAAACCCCATTATAAAAATAAATTACTTTTAAAAACCCATGAAACAAAGACAGGGAAAGAGAGAGAAATTCTTACACAATTCGTTCAGGGGCTGTGATGCAACCTGGATTGACCATATCTAGACCCACAGCTGGATGAGACATAAGGGTGGACACTCTTGGGGCTGAGAGGTTTGGTGAGGTTGGGTGAGCAAACGCAGACCCTTTAAAGTAATACTGCGTGCTACCCATCGCATGGGTCCCAAATCTCCAGGTTCAAGGGCATCTTCCTACATCGAAAACATGCATGAGAAACCCAGAAGATGGTACACCGTGTGATGGGGAAAGGTTTCTAAAACGCACCTCATTTCTCATCTCCTTGTGCTCGGGTTCGCCATTCCAGCCACTTTACTAGCAATCTCCCTACTTGGAGCATCAGCACCTTTAACCTCCTGTTCCGTACAGGTTGCAATTTGTCCTGAGAATGAACGGGAAGATGGGGAACCAATGAGAGACTAGCTCTTGGTGTTGGGACAGGCACAGGTCACTCTATTTTCCCATCAGGAAGAAGAATTAACCACAGGCTCAGCCTGCCCCCCGGAACCAGAACAGGGCCTGAAGCCATCCTGCGCTTTTGCGGCCAGCTCCCAAAAAAGCGACTTGTAAAATGGAGCTTCAGGGCACTGCAATTCACAAACCTGCAGAGTTATAAATGATAACTCTCGTCCACAAATATATTGAGGGAAGGCAAACAAGAGGATTTGAAATCAAGGCAGAATTGCAGGAAACAGATTTCAGGAGGTAGATTCGAATCGCCTTTAAAGCACATGAAAAGCGGCAAAACGTTGACAATGATGCCCTTGGCCAAAAAGGGCGTATGCGTTTTTTCCTGAATATATTCAGGAAAAAACGCATACGCCCTTTTTGGCCAACCAAGCAACCTGGAAAGGCAAATCAGCGCTACAAAGAAGTCTCGCTTCCCATCGGTCAAAAGGGCCATGCTGAAAAAAGTGTCAAAACCAGAAATGCAGGACAGGCCATGGAGAAATGGGAGCCTTGCTACACTGATGGGCGGGATGTAAATTGCCAACAGCCACTCTGGAGAAGTGTACGGTGTGTCCTGAAACATCTAAAAAACACAGCTTAGAGAGCATAGGGCACTTCCACGCATGGGGGGATAAAGAGGGAAAATTGAAAATCAGCAAGACACAAGCACCCCAAAGTTTAGGGCTGCTCTGTTGACAAGGACCTCCACTTCATTCCACCTTAAATATCCCAGGAAAGCGAAAAATGGATCAAAAAGTTGTGGTCCTTATGTACAATGGAATAACACTCAGCCATGAAATCAATGTCATAAGGCTAGTAGCAGCATGATGAGTGGATTTAGGTAAGACGATTCTAAGTGAAATAAGTCACACAGAAAAGGACACTTCTCATAAGGTGTCACTTATAGAGGGAATGTAAAAACCGTTACACTTGAACTGAATTACAAAACAGAACAGAGTCACACATGCAGAAAACACACTATGGCTGCTTAACGGGAAAGGTGAGGTGGGGTGATACATAAAACAAGAGTTTCAAATTAGCTCAGATACCGTTCCATAAACCCAATATGTAATAGACAAGACCTACTCCTTGCTCAGAGAACTGGACTCAACACGCCCGATTCACCGCACAAGAATATATCTGACTAGTAATAATCTTAAAACCTATGTATTGATATCTCTCTGTTAGTGTGTCAAGTGGGTGTAAAGCGGCATAAACACAGCCGTGAAAAGCAGCTAAACCCCATTATAAAAATAAATTACTTTTAAAAACCCATGAAACAAAGACAGGGAAAGAGAGAGAAATTCTTACACAATTCGTTCAGGGGCTGTGATGCAACCTGGATTGACCATATCTAGACCCACAGCTGGATGAGACATAAGGGTGGACACTCTTGGGGCTGAGAGGTTTGGTGAGGTTGGGTGAGCAAACGCAGACCCTTTAAAGTAATACTGCGTGCTACCCATCGCATGGATCCCAAATCTCCAGGTTCAAGGGCATCTTCCTACATCGAAAACATGCATGAGAAACCCAGAAGATGGTACACCGTGTGATGGGGAAAGGTTTCTAAAACGCACCTCATTTCTCATCTCCTTGTGCTCGGGTTCGCCATTCCAGCCACTTTACTAGCAATCTCCCTACTTGGAGCATCAGCACCTTTAACTTCCTGTTCCGTACAGGTTGCAATTTGTCCTGAGGATGAACGGGAAGACGGGGAACCAATGAGAGACTAGCTCTTGGTGTTGGGACAGGCACAGGTCACTCTATTTTCCCATCAGGAAGAAGAATTAACCACAGGCTCAGCCTGCCCCCCGGAACCAGAACAGGGCCTGAAGCCATCCTGCGCTTTTGCGGCCAGCTCCCAAAAAAGCGACTTGTAAAATGGAGCTTCAGGGCACTGCAATTCACAAACCTGCAGAGTTATAAATGATAACTCTCGTCCACAAATATATTGAGGGAAGGCAAACAAGAGGATTTGAAATCAAGGCAGAATTGCAGGAAACAGATTTCAGGAGGTAGATTCGAATCGCCTTTAAAGCACATGAAAAGCGGCAAAACGTTGACAATGATGCCCTTGGCCAAAAAGGGCGTATGCGTTTTTTCCTGAATATATTCAGGAAAAAACGCATACGCCCTTTTTGGCCAACCAAGCAACCTGGAAAGGCAAATCAGCGCTACAAAGAAGTCTCGCTTCCCATCGGTCAAAAGGGCCATGCTGAAAAAAGTGTCAAAACCAGAAATGCAGGACAGTCCAAGGAGAAATGGGAGCCTTGCTACACTGATGGGCGGGATGTAAATTGCCAACAGCCACTCTGGAGAAGTGTACGGTGTGTCCTGAAACATCTAAAAAACACAGCTTAGAGAGCATAGGGCACTTCCACGCATGGGGGGATAAAGAGGGAAAATTGAAAATCAGCAAGACACAAGCACCCCAAAGTTTAGGGCTGCTCTGTTGACAAGGACCTCCACTTCATTCCACCTTAAATATCCCAGGAAAGCGAAAAATGGATCAAAAAGTTGTGGTCCTTATGTACAATGGAATAACACTCAGCCATGAAATCAATGTCATAAGGCTAGTAGCAGCATGATGAGTGGATTTAGGTAAGACGATTCTAAGTGAAATAAGTCACACAGAAAAGGACACTTCTCATAAGGTGTCACTTATAGAGGGAATGTAAAAACCGTTACACTTGAACTGAATTACAAAACAGAACAGAGTCACACATGCAGAAAACACACTATGGCTGCTTAACGGGAAAGGTGAGGTGGGGTGATACATAAAACAAGAGTTTCAAATTAGCTCAGATACCGTTCCATAAACCCAATATGTAATAGACAAGACCTACTCCTTGCTCAGAGAACTGGACTCAACACGCCCGATTCACCGCACAAGAATATATCTGACTAGTAATAATCTTAAAACCTATGTATTGATATCTCTCTGTTAGTGTGTCAAGTGGGTGTAAAGCGGCATAAACACAGCCGTGAAAAGCAGCTAAACCCCATTATAAAAATAAATTACTTTTAAAAACCCATGAAACAAAGACAGGGAAAGAGAGAGAAATTCTTACACAATTCGTTCAGGGGCTGTGATGCAACCTGGATTGACCATATCTAGACCCACAGCTGGATGAGACATAAGGGTGGACACTCTTGGGGCTGAGAGGTTTGGTGAGGTTGGGTGAGCAAACGCAGACCCTTTAAAGTAATACTGCGTGCTACCCATCGCATGGATCCCAAATCTCCAGGTTCAAGGGCATCTTCCTACATCGAAAACATGCATGAGAAACCCAGAAGATGGTACACCGTGTGATGGGGAAAGGTTTGTAAAACGCACCTCATTTCTCATCTCCTTGTGCTCGGGTTCGCCATTCCAGCCACTTTACTAGCAATCTCCCTACTTGGAGCATCAGCACCTTTAACCTCCTGTTCCGTACAGGTTGCAATTTGTCCTGAGGATGAACGGGAAGACGGGGAACCAATGAGAGACTAGCTCTTGGTGTTGGGACAGGCACAGGTCACTCTATTTTCCCATCAGGAAGAAGAATTAACCACAGGCTCAGCCTGCCCCCCGGAACCAGAACAGGGCCTGAAGCCATCCTGCGCTTTTGCGGCCAGCTCCCAAAAATGCGACTTGTAAAATGGAGCTTCAGGGCACTGCAATTCACAAACCTGCAGAGTTATAAATGATAACTCTCGTCCACAAATATATTGAGGGAAGGCAAAGAAGAGGATTTGAAATCAAGGCAGAATTGCAAGAAACAGATTTCAGGAGGTAGATTCGAATCGCCTTTAAAGCACATGAAAAGCGGCCAAACGTTGACAATGATGCCCTTGGCCAAAAAGGGCGTATGCGTTTTTTCCTGAATATATTCAGGAAAAAACGCATACGCCCTTTTTGGCCAACCAAGCAACCTGGAAAGGCAAATCAGCGCTACAAAGAAGTCTCGCTTCCCATCGGTCAAAAGGGCCATGCTGAAAAAAGTGTCAAAACCAGAAATGCAGGACAGTCCATGGAGAAATGGGACCCTTGCTACACTGATAGGTGGGATGTAAATTGCCAACAGCCACTCTGGAGAAGTGTACGGTGTGTCCTGAAACATCTAAAAAACACAGTTTAGAGAGCATAGGGCACTTCCACGCATGGGGGGATAAAGTGGGAAAATTGAAAATCAGCAAGACACAAGCACCCCAAAGTTTAGGGCTGCTCTGTTGACAAGGACCTCCACTTCATTCCACCTTAAATATCCCAGGAAAGCGAAAAATGGATCAAAAAGTTGTGGTCCTTATGTACAATGGAATATCACTCAGCCATGAAATCAATGTCATAAGGCTAGTAGCAGCATGATGAGTGGATTTAGGTAAGACGATTCTAAGTGAAATAAGTCACACAGAAAAGGACACTTCTCATAAGGTGTCACTTATAGAGGGAATGTAAAAACCGTTACACTTGAACTGAATTACAAAACAGAACAGAGTCACACATGCAGAAAACACACTATGGCTGCATAACGGGAAAGGTGAGGTGGGGTGATACATAAAACAAGAGTTTCAAATTAGCTCAGATACCGTTCCATAAACCCAATATGTAATACACAAGACCTACTCCTTGCTCAGAGAACTGGACTCAACACGCCCGATTCACCGCAAAAGAATATATCTGACTAGTAATAATCTTAAAACCTATGTATTGATATCTCTCTGTTAGTGTGTCAAGTGGGTGTAAAGCGGCATAAACACAGCCGTGAAAAGCAGCTAAACCCCATTATAAAAATAAATTACTTTTAAAAACCCATGAAACAAAGACAGGGAAAGAGAGAGAAATTCTTACACAATTCGTTCAGGGGCTGTGATGCAACCTGGATTGACCATATCTAGACCCACAGCTGGATGAGACATAAGGGTGGACACTCTTGGGTCTGAGAGGTTTGGTGAGGTTGGGTGAGCAAACGCAGACCCTTTAAAGTAATACTGCGTGCTACCCATCGCATGGATCCCAAATCTCCAGGTTCAAGGGCATCTTCCTACATCGAAAACATGCATGAGAAACCCAGAAGATGGTACACCGTGTGATGGGGAAAGGTTTGTAAAACGCACCTCATTTCTCATCTCCTTGTGCTCGGGTTCGCCATTCCAGCCACTTTACTAGCAATCTCCCTACTTTGAGCATCAGCACCTTTAACCTCCTGCTCCGTACAGGTTGCAATTTGTCCTGAGGATGAACGGGAAGACGGGGAACCAATGAGAGACTAGCTCTTGGTGTTGGGACAGGCACAGGTCACTCTATTTTCCCATCAGGAAGAAGAATTAACCACAGGCTCAGCCTGCCCCCCGGAACCAGAACAGGGCCTGAAGCCATCCTGCGCTTTTGCGGCCAGCTCCCAAAAATGCGACTTGTAAAATGGAGCTTCAGGGCACTGCAATTCACAAACCTGCAGAGTTATAAATGATAACTCTCGTCCACAAATATATTGAGGGAAGGCAAAGAAGAGGATTTGAAATCAAGGCAGAATTGCAAGAAACAGATTTCAGGAGGTAGATTCGAATCGCCTTTAAAGCACATGAAAAGCGGCAAAACGTTGACAATGATGCCCTTGGCCAAAAAGGGCGTATGCGTTTTTTCCTGAATATATTCAGGAAAAAACGCATACGCCCTTTTTGGCCAACCAAGCAACCTGGAAAGGCAAATCAGCGCTACAAAGAAGTCTCGCTTCCCATCGGTCAAAAGGGCCATGCTGAAAAAAGTGTCAAAACCAGAAATGCAGGACAGTCCATGGAGAAATGGGACCCTTGCTACACTGATAGGTGGGATGTAAATTGCCAACAGCCACTCTGGAGAAGTGTACGGTGTGTCCTGAAACATCTAAAAAACACAGCTTAGAGAGCATAGGGCACTTCCACGCATGGGGGGATAAAGTGGGAAAATTGAAAATCAGCAAGACACAAGCACCCCAAAGTTTAGGGCTGCTCTGTTGACAAGGACCTCCACTTCATTCCACCTTAAATATCCCAGGAAAGCGAAAAATGGATCAAAAAGTTGTGGTCCTTATGTACAATGGAATATCACTCAGCCATGAAATCAATGTCATAAGGCTAGTAGCAGCATGATGAGTGGATTTAGGTAAGACGATTCTAAGTGAAATAAGTCTCACAGAAAAGGACACTTCTCATAAGGTGTCACTTATAGAGGGAATGTAAAAACCGTTACACTTGAACTGAATTACAAAACAGAACAGAGTCACACATGCAGAAAACACACTATGGCTGCATAACGGGAAAGGTGAGGTGGGGTGATACATAAAACAAGAGTTTCAAATTAGCTCAGATACCGTTCCATAAACCCAATATGTAATACACAAGACCTACTCCTTGCTCAGAGAACTGGACTCAACACGCCCGATTCACCGCACAAGAATATATCTGACTAGTAATAATCTTAAAACCTATGTATTGATATCTCTCTCTTAGTGTGTCAAGTGGGTGTAAAGCGGCATAAACACAGCCGTGAAAAGCAGCTAAACCCCATTATAAAAATAAATTACTTTTAAAAACCCATGAAACAAAGACAGGGAAAGAGAGAGAAATTCTTACACAATTCGTTCAGGGGCTGTGATGCAACCTGGATTGACCATATCTAGACCCACAGCTGGATGAGACATAAGGGTGGACACTCTTGGGGCTGAGAGGTTTGGTGAGGTTGGGTGAGCAAACGCAGACCCTTTAAAGTAATACTGCGTGCTACCCATCGCATGGATCCAAAATCTCCAGGTTCAAGGGCATCTTCCTAGATCGAAAACATGCATGAGAAACCCAGAAGATGGTACACCGTGTGATGGGGAAAGGTTTGTAAAACGCACGTCATTTCTCATCTCCTTGTGCTCGGGTTCGCCATTCCAGCCACTTTACTAGCAATCTCCCTACTTTGAGCATCAGCACCTTTAACCTCCTGCTCCGTACAGGTTGCAATTTGTCCTGAGGATGAACGGGAAGACGGGGAACCAATGAGAGACTAGCTCTTGGTGTTGGGACAGGCACAGGTCACTCTATTTTCCCATCAGGAAGAAGAATTAACCACAGGCTCAGCCTGCCCCCCGGAACCAGAACAGGGCCTGAAGCCATCCTGCGCTTTTGCGGCCAGCTCCCAAAAACGCGACTTGTAAAATGGAGCTTCAGGGCACTGCAATTCACAAACCTGCAGAGTTATAAATGATAACTCTCGTCCACAAATATATTGAGGGAAGGCAAAGAAGAGGATTTGAAATCAAGGCAGAATTGCAGGAAACAGATTTCAGGAGGTAGATTCGAATCGCCTTTAAAGCACATGAAAAGCGGCAAAACGTTGACAATGATGCCCTTGGCCAAAAAGGGCGTATGCGTTTTTTCCTGAATATATTCAGGAAAAAACGCATACGCCCTTTTTGGCCAACCAAGCAACCTGGAAAGGCAAATCAGCGCTACAAAGAAGTCTCGCTTCCCATCGGTCAAAAGGGCCATGCTGAAAAAAGTGTCAAAACCAGAAATGCAGGACAGGCCATGGAGAAATGGGAGCCTTGCTACACTGATGGGTGGGATGTAAATTGCCAACAGCCACTCTGGAGAAGTGTACGGTGTGTCCTGAAACATCTAAGAAACACAGCTTAGAGAGCATAGGGCACTTCCACGCATGGGGGGATAAAGTGGGAAAATTGAAAATCAGCAAGACACAAGCACCCCAAAGTTTAGGGCTGCTCTGTTGACAAGGACCTCCACTTCATTCCACCTTAAATATCCCAGGAAAGCGAAAAATGGATCAAAAAGTTGTGGTCCTTATGTACAATGGAATATCACTCAGCCATGAAATCAATGTCATAAGGCTAGTAGCAGCATGATGAGTGGATTTAGGTAAGACGATTCTAAGTGAAATAAGTCACACAGAAAAGGACACTTCTCCTAAGGTGTCACTTATAGAGGGAATGTAAAAACCGTTACACTTGAACTGAATTACAAAACAGAACAGAGTCACACATGCAGAAAACACACTATGGCTGCATAACGGGAAAGGTGAGGTGGGGTGATACATAAAACAAGAGTTTCAAATTAGCTCAGATACCGTTCCATAAACCCAATATGTAATACACAAGACCTACTCCTTGCTCAGAGAACTGGACTCAACACGCCCGATTCACCGCACAAGAATATATCTGACTAGTAATAATCTTAAAACCTATGTATTGATATCTCTCTGTTAGTGTGTCAAGTGGGTGTAAAGCGGCATAAACACAGCCGTGAAAAGCAGCTAAACCCCATTATAAAAATAAATTACTTTTAAAAACCCATGAAACAAAGACAGGGAAAGAGAGAGAAATTCTTACACAATTCGTTCAGGGGCTGTGATGCAACCTGGATTGACCATATCTAGACCCACAGCTGGATGAGACATAAGGGTGGACACTCTTGGGGCTGAGAGGTTTGGTGAGGTTGGGTGAGCAAACGCAGACCCTTTAAAGTAATACTGCGTGCTACCCATCGCATGGGTCCCAAATCTCCAGGTTCAAGGGCATCTTCCTACATCGAAAACATGCATGAGAAACCCAGAAGATGGTACACCGTGTGATGGGGAAAGGTTTCTAAAACGCACCTCATTTCTCATCTCCTTGTGCTCGGGTTCGCCATTCCAGCCACTTTACTAGCAATCTCCCTACTTGGAGCATCAGCACCTTTAACCTCCTGTTCCGTACAGGTTGCAATTTGTCCTGAGAATGAACGGGAAGATGGGGAACCAATGAGAGACTAGCTCTTGGTGTTGGGACAGGCACAGGTCACTCTATTTTCCCATCAGGAAGAAGAATTAACCACAGGCTCAGCCTGCCCCCCGGAACCAGAACAGGGCCTGAAGCCATCCTGCGCTTTTGCGGCCAGCTCCCAAAAAAGCGACTTGTAAAATGGAGCTTCAGGGCACTGCAATTCACAAACCTGCAGAGTTATAAATGATAACTCTCGTCCACAAATATATTGAGGGAAGGCAAACAAGAGGATTTGAAATCAAGGCAGAATTGCAGGAAACAGATTTCAGGAGGTAGATTCGAATCGCCTTTAAAGCACATGAAAAGCGGCAAAACGTTGACAATGATGCCCTTGGCCAAAAAGGGCGTATGCGTTTTTTCCTGAATATATTCAGGAAAAAACGCATACGCCCTTTTTGGCCAACCAAGCAACCTGGAAAGGCAAATCAGCGCTACAAAGAAGTCTCGCTTCCCATCGGTCAAAAGGGCCATGCTGAAAAAAGTGTCAAAACCAGAAATGCAGGACAGGCCATGGAGAAATGGGAGCCTTGCTACACTGATGGGCGGGATGTAAATTGCCAACAGCCACTCTGGAGAAGTGTACGGTGTGTCCTGAAACATCTAAAAAACACAGCTTAGAGAGCATAGGGCACTTCCACGCATGGGGGGATAAAGAGGGAAAATTGAAAATCAGCAAGACACAAGCACCCCAAAGTTTAGGGCTGCTCTGTTGACAAGGACCTCCACTTCATTCCACCTTAAATATCCCAGGAAAGCGAAAAATGGATCAAAAAGTTGTGGTCCTTATGTACAATGGAATAACACTCAGCCATGAAATCAATGTCATAAGGCTAGTAGCAGCATGATGAGTGGATTTAGGTAAGACGATTCTAAGTGAAATAAGTCACACAGAAAAGGACACTTCTCATAAGGTGTCACTTATAGAGGGAATGTAAAAACCGTTACACTTGAACTGAATTACAAAACAGAACAGAGTCACACATGCAGAAAACACACTATGGCTGCTTAACGGGAAAGGTGAGGTGGGGTGATACATAAAACAAGAGTTTCAAATTAGCTCAGATACCGTTCCATAAACCCAATATGTAATAGACAAGACCTACTCCTTGCTCAGAGAACTGGACTCAACACGCCCGATTCACCGCACAAGAATATATCTGACTAGTAATAATCTTAAAACCTATGTATTGATATCTCTCTGTTAGTGTGTCAAGTGGGTGTAAAGCGGCATAAACACAGCCGTGAAAAGCAGCTAAACCCCATTATAAAAATAAATTACTTTTAAAAACCCATGAAACAAAGACAGGGAAAGAGAGAGAAATTCTTACACAATTCGTTCAGGGGCTGTGATGCAACCTGGATTGACCATATCTAGACCCACAGCTGGATGAGACATAAGGGTGGACACTCTTGGGGCTGAGAGGTTTGGTGAGGTTGGGTGAGCAAACGCAGACCCTTTAAAGTAATACTGCGTGCTACCCATCGCATGGATCCCAAATCTCCAGGTTCAAGGGCATCTTCCTACATCGAAAACATGCATGAGAAACCCAGAAGATGGTACACCGTGTGATGGGGAAAGGTTTCTAAAACGCACCTCATTTCTCATCTCCTTGTGCTCGGGTTCGCCATTCCAGCCACTTTACTAGCAATCTCCCTACTTGGAGCATCAGCACCTTTAACCTCCTGTTCCGTACAGGTTGCAATTTGTCCTGAGGATGAACGGGAAGACGGGAAACCAATGAGAGACTAGCTCTTGGTGTTGGGACAGGCACAGGTCACTCTATTTTCCCATCAGGAAGAAGAATTAACCACAGGCTCAGCCTGCCCCCCGGAACCAGAACAGGGCCTGAAGCCATCCTGCGCTTTTGCGGCCAGCTCCCAAAAATGCGACTTGTAAAATGGAGCTTCAGGGCACTGCAATTCACAAACCTGCAGAGTTATAAAGGATAACTCTCGTCCACAAATATATTGAGGGAAGGCAAAGAAGAGGATTTGAAATCAAGGCAGAATTGCAGGAAACAGATTTCAGGAGGTAGATTCGAATCGCCTTTAAAGCACATAAAAAGCGGCAAAACGTTGACAATGATGCCCTTGGCCAAAAAGGGCGTATGCGTTTTTTCCTGAATATATTCAGGAAAAAACGCATACGCCCTTTTTGGCCAACCAAGCAACCTGGAAAGGCAAATCAGCGCTACAAAGAAGTCTCGCTTCCCATCGGTCAAAAGGGCCATGCTGAAAAAAGTGTCAAAACCAGAAATGCAGGACAGTCCATGGAGAAATGGGACCCTTGCTACACTGATAGGTGGGATGTAAATTGCCAACAGCCACTCTGGAGAAGTGTACGGTGTGTCCTGAAACATCTAAAAAACACAGCTTAGAGAGCATAGGGCACTTCCACGCATGGGGGGATAAAGTGGGAAAATTGAAAATCAGCAAGACACAAGCACCCCAAAGTTTAGGGCTGCTCTGTTGACAAGGACCTCCACTTCATTCCACCTTAAATATCCCAGGAAAGCGAAAAATGGATCAAAAAGTTGTGGTCCTTATGTACAATGGAATATCACTCAGCCATGAAATCAATGTCATAAGGCTAGTAGCAGCATGATGAGTGGATTTAGGTAAGACGATTCTAAGTGAAATAAGTCACACAGAAAAGGACACTTCTCCTAAGGTGTCACTTATAGAGGGAATGTAAAAACCGTTACACTTGAACTGAATTACAAAACAGAACAGAGTCACACATGCAGAAAACACACTATGGCTGCATAACGGGAAAGGTGAGGTGGGGTGATACATAAAACAAGAGTTTCAAATTAGCTCAGATACCGTTCCATAAACCCAATATGTAATACACAAGACCTACTCCTTGCTCAGAGAACTGGACTCAACACGCCCGATTCACCGCACAAGAATATATCTGACTAGTAATAATCTTAAAACCTATGTATTGATATCTCTCTGTTAGTGTGTCAAGTGGGTGTAAAGCGGCATAAACACAGCCGTGAAAAGCAGCTAAACCCCATTATAAAAATAAATTACTTTTAAAAACCCATGAAACAAAGACAGGGAAAGAGAGAGAAATTCTTACACAATTCGTTCAGGGGCTGTGATGCAACCTGGATTGACCATATCTAGACCCACAGCTGGATGAGACATAAGGGTGGACACTCTTGGGGCTGAGAGGTTTGGTGAGGTTGGGTGAGCAAACGCAGACCCTTTAAAGTAATACTGCGTGCTACCCATCGCATGGGTCCCAAATCTCCAGGTTCAAGGGCATCTTCCTACATCGAAAACATGCATGAGAAACCCAGAAGATGGTACACCGTGTGATGGGGAAAGGTTTCTAAAACGCACCTCATTTCTCATCTCCTTGTGCTCGGGTTCGCCATTCCAGCCACTTTACTAGCAATCTCCCTACTTGGAGCATCAGCACCTTTAACCTCCTGTTCCGTACAGGTTGCAATTTGTCCTGAGGATGAACGGGAAGACGGGGAACCAATGAGAGACTAGCTCTTGGTGTTGGGACAGGCACAGGTCACTCTATTTTCCCATCAGGAAGAAGAATTAACCACAGGCTCAGCCTGCCCCCCGGAACCAGAACAGGGCCTGAAGCCATCCTGCGCTTTTGCGGCCAGCTCCCAAAAATGCGACTTGTAAAATGGAGCTTCAGGGCACTGCAATTCACAAACCTGCAGAGTTATAAATGATAACTCTCGTCCACAAATATATTGAGGGAAGGCAAAGAAGAGGATTTGAAATCAAGGCAGAATTGCAAGAAACAGATTTCAGGAGGTAGATTCGAATCGCCTTTAAAGCACATGAAAAGCGGCAAAACGTTGACAATGATGCCCTTGGCCAAAAAGGGCGTATGCGTTTTTTCCTGAATATATTCAGGAAAAAACGCATACGCCCTTTTTGGCCAACCAAGCAACCTGGAAAGGCAAATCAGCGCTACAAAGAAGTCTCGCTTCCCATCGGTCAAAAGGGCCATGCTGAAAAAAGTGTCAAAACCAGAAATGCAGGACAGTCCATGGAGAAATGGGACCCTTGCTACACTGATAGGTGGGATGTAAATTGCCAACAGCCACTCTGGAGAAGTGTACGGTGTGTCCTGAAACATCTAAAAAACACAGTTTAGAGAGCATAGGGCACTTCCACGCATGGGGGGATAAAGTGGGAAAATTGAAAATCAGCAAGACACAAGCACCCCAAAGTTTAGGGCTGCTCTGTTGACAAGGACCTCCACTTCATTCCACCTTAAATATCCCAGGAAAGCGAAAAATGGATCAAAAAGTTGTGGTCCTTATGTACAATGGAATATCACTCAGCCATGAAATCAATGTCATAAGGCTAGTAGCAGCATGATGAGTGGATTTAGGTAAGACGATTCTAAGTGAAATAAGTCACACAGAAAAGGACACTTCTCATAAGGTGTCACTTATAGAGGGAATGTAAAAACCGTTACACTTGAACTGAATTACAAAACAGAACAGAGTCACACATGCAGAAAACACACTATGGCTGCATAACGGGAAAGGTGAGGTGGGGTGATACATAAAACAAGAGTTTCAAATTAGCTCAGATACCGTTCCATAAACCCAATATGTAATACACAAGACCTACTCCTTGCTCAGAGAACTGGACTCAACACGCCCGATTCACCGCACAAGAATATATCTGACTAGTAATAATCTTAAAACCTATGTATTGATATCTCTCTGTTAGTGTGTCAAGTGGGTGTAAAGCGGCATAAACACAGCCGTGAAAAGCAGCTAAACCCCATTATAAAAATAAATTACTTTTAAAAACCCATGAAACAAAGACAGGGAAAGAGAGAGAAATTCTTACACAATTCGTTCAGGGGCTGTGATGCAACCTGGATTGACCATATCTAGACCCACAGCTGGATGAGACATAAGGGTGGACACTCTTGGGGCTGAGAGGTTTGGTGAGGTTGGGTGAGCAAACGCAGACCCTTTAAAGTAATACTGCGTGCTACCCATCGCATGGATCCCAAATCTCCAGGTTCAAGGGCATCTTCCTACATCGAAAACATGCATGAGAAACCCAGAAGATGGTACACCGTGTGATGGGGAAAGGTTTGTAAAACGCACCTCATTTCTCATCTCCTTGTGCTCGGGTTCGCCATTCCAGCCACTTTACTAGCAATCTCCCTACTTTGAGCATCAGCACCTTTAACCTCCTGCTCCGTACAGGTTGCAATTTGTCCTGAGGATGAACGGGAAGACGGGGAACCAATGAGAGACTAGCTCTTGGTGTTGGGACAGGCACAGGTCACTCTATTTTCCCATCAGGAAGAAGAATTAACCACAGGCTCAGCCTGCCCCCCGGAACCAGAACAGGGCCTGAAGCCATCCTGCGCTTTTGCGGCCAGCTCCCAAAAATGCGACTTGTAAAATGGAGCTTCAGGGCACTGCAATTCACAAACCTGCAGAGTTATAAATGATAACTCTCGTCCACAAATATATTGAGGGAAGGCAAAGAAGAGGATTTGAAATCAAGGCAGAATTGCAAGAAACAGATTTCAGGAGGTAGATTCGAATCGCCTTTAAAGCACATGAAAAGCGGCAAAACGTTGACAATGATGCCCTTGGCCAAAAAGGGCGTATGCGTTTTTTCCTGAATATATTCAGGAAAAAACGCATACGCCCTTTTTGGCCAACCAAGCAACCTGGAAAGGCAAATCAGCGCTACAAAGAAGTCTCGCTTCCCATCGGTCAAAAGGGCCATGCTGAAAAAAGTGTCAAAACCAGAAATGCAGGACAGTCCATGGAGAAATGGGACCCTTGCTACACTGATAGGTGGGATGTAAATTGCCAACAGCCACTCTGGAGAAGTGTACGGTGTGTCCTGAAACATCTAAAAAACACAGCTTAGAGAGCATAGGGCACTTCCACGCATGGGGGGATAAAGTGGGAAAATTGAAAATCAGCAAGACACAAGCACCCCAAAGTTTAGGGCTGCTCTGTTGACAAGGACCTCCACTTCATTCCACCTTAAATATCCCAGGAAAGCGAAAAATGGATCAAAAAGTTGTGGTCCTTATGTACAATGGAATATCACTCAGCCATGAAATCAATGTCATAAGGCTAGTAGCAGCATGATGAGTGGATTTAGGTAAGACGATTCTAAGTGAAATAAGTCACACAGAAAAGGACACTTCTCATAAGGTGTCACTTATAGAGGGAATGTAAAAACCGTTACACTTGAACTGAATTACAAAACAGAACAGAGTCACACATGCAGAAAACACACTATGGCTGCATAACGGGAAAGGTGAGGTGGGGTGATACATAAAACAAGAGTTTCAAATTAGCTCAGATACCGTTCCATAAACCCAATATGTAATACACAAGACCTACTCCTTGCTCAGAGAACTGGACTCAACACGCCCGATTCACCGCAAAAGAATATATCTGACTAGTAATAATCTTAAAACCTATGTATTGATATCTCTCTGTTAGTGTGTCAAGTGGGTGTAAAGCGGCATAAACACAGCCGTGAAAAGCAGCTAAACCCCATTATAAAAATAAATTACTTTTAAAAACCCATGAAACAAAGACAGGGAAAGAGAGAGAAATTCTTACACAATTCGTTCAGGGGCTGTGATGCAACCTGGATTGACCATATCTAGACCCACAGCTGGATGAGACATAAGGGTGGACACTCTTGGGGCTGAGAGGTTTGGTGAGGTTGGGTGAGCAAACGCAGACCCTTTAAAGTAATACTGCGTGCTACCCATCGCATGGATCCCAAATCTCCAGGTTCAAGGGCATCTTCCTACATCGAAAACATGCATGAGAAACCCAGAAGATGGTACACCGTGTGATGGGGAAAGGTTTGTAAAACGCACCTCATTTCTCATCTCCTTGTGCTCGGGTTCGCCATTCCAGCCACTTTACTAGCAATCTCCCTACTTTGAGCATCAGCACCTTTAACCTCCTGCTCCGTACAGGTTGCAATTTGTCCTGAGGATGAACGGGAAGACGGGGAACCAATGAGAGACTAGCTCTTGGTGTTGGGACAGGCACAGGTCACTCTATTTTCCCATCAGGAAGAAGAATTAACCACAGGCTCAGCCTGCCCCCCGGAACCAGAACAGGGCCTGAAGCCATCCTGCGCTTTTGCGGCCAGCTCCCAAAAATGCGACTTGTAAAATGGAGCTTCAGGGCACTGCAATTCACAAACCTGCAGAGTTATAAATGATAACTCTCGTCCACAAATATATTGAGGGAAGGCAAAGAAGAGGATTTGAAATCAAGGCAGAATTGCAAGAAACAGATTTCAGGAGGTAGATTCGAATCGCCTTTAAAGCACCTGAAAAGCGGCAAAACGTTGACAATGATGCCCTTGGCCAAAAAGGGCGTATGCGTTTTTTCCTGAATATATTCCGGAAAAAACGCATACGCCCTTTTTGGCCAACCAAGCAACCTGGAAAGGCAAATCAGCGCTACAAAGAAGTCTCGCTTCCCATCGGTCAAAAGGGCCATGCTGAAAAAAGTGTCAAAACCAGAAATGCAGGACAGGCCATGGAGAAATGGGAGCCTTGCTACACTGATGGGTGGGATGTAAATTGCCAACAGCCACTCTGGAGAAGTGTACGGTGTGTCCTGAAACATCTAAGAAACACAGCTTAGAGAGCATAGGGCACTTCCACGCATGGGGGGATAAAGTGGGAAAATTGAAAATCAGCAAGACACAAGCACCCCAAAGTTTAGGGCTGCTCTGTTGACAAGGACCTCCACTTCATTCCACCTTAAATATCCCAGGAAAGCGAAAAATGGATCAAAAAGTTGTGGTCCTTATGTACAATGGAATAACACTCAGCCATGAAATCAATGTCATAAGGCTAGTAGCAGCATGATGAGTGGATTTAGGTAAGACGATTCTAAGTGAAATAAGTCACACAGAAAAGGACACTTCTCATAAGGTGTCACTTACAGAGGGAATGTAAAAACCGTTACACTTGAACTGAATTACAAAACAGAACAGAGTCACACATGCAGAAAACACACTATGGCTGCTTAACGGGAAAGGTGAGGTGGGGTGATACATAAAACAAGAGTTTCAAATTAGCTCAGATACCGTTCCATAAACCCAATATGTAATAGACAAGACCTACTCCTTGCTCAGAGAACTGGACTCAACACGCCCGATTCACCGCACAAGAATATATCTGACTAGTAATAATCTTAAAACCTATGTATTGATATCTCTCTCTTAGTGTGTCAAGTGGGTGTAAAGCGGCATAAACACAGCCGTGAAAAGCAGCTAAACCCCATTATAAAAATAAATTACTTTTAAAAACCCATGAAACAAAGACAGGGAAAGAGAGAGAAATTCTTACACAATTCGTTCAGGGGCTGTGATGCAACCTGGATTGACCATATCTAGACCCACAGCTGGATGAGACATAAGGGTGGACACTCTTGGGGCTGAGAGGTTTGGTGAGGTTGGGTGAGCAAACGCAGACCCTTTAAAGTAATACTGCGTGCTACCCATCGCATGGATCCCAAATCTCCAGGTTCAAGGGCATCTTCCTAGATCGAAAACATGCATGAGAAACCCAGAAGATGGTACACCGTGTGATGGGGAAAGGTTTGTAAAACGCACCTCATTTCTCATCTCCTTGTGCTCGGGTTCGCCATTCCAGCCACTTTACTAGCAATCTCCCTACTTTGAGCATCAGCACCTTTAACCTCCTGTTCCGTACAGGTTGCAATTTGTCCTGAGGATGAACGGGAAGACGGGGAACCAATGAGAGACTAGCTCTTGGTGTTGGGACAGGCACAGGTCACTCTATTTTCCCATCAGGAAGAAGAATTAACCACAGGCTCAGCCTGCCCCCCGGAACCAGAACAGGGCCTGAAGCCATCCTGCGCTTTTGCGGCCAGCTCCCAAAAACGCGACTTGTAAAATGGAGCTTCAGGGCACTGCAATTCACAAACCTGCAGAGTTATAAATGATAACTCTCGTCCACAAATATATTGAGGGAAGGCAAAGAAGAGGATTTGAAATCAAGGCAGAATTGCAGGAAACAGATTTCAGGAGGTAGATTCGAATCGCCTTTAAAGCACATGAAAAGCGGCAAAACGTTGACAATGATGCCCTTGGCCAAAAAGGGCGTATGCGTTTTTTCCTGAATATATTCAGGAAAAAACGCATACGCCCTTTTTGGCCAACCAAGCAACCTGGAAAGGCAAATCAGCGCTACAAAGAAGTCTCGCTTCCCATCGGTCAAAAGGGCCATGCTGAAAAAAGTGTCAAAACCAGAAATGCAGGACAGGCCATGGAGAAATGGGAGCCTTGCTACACTGATGGGTGGGATGTAAATTGCCAACAGCCACTCTGGAGAAGTGTACGGTGTGTCCTGAAACATCTAAGAAACACAGCTTAGAGAGCATAGGGCACTTCCACGCATGGGGGGATAAAGTGGGAAAATTGAAAATCAGCAAGACACAAGCACCCCAAAGTTTAGGGCTGCTCTGTTGACAAGGACCTCCACTTCATTCCACCTTAAATATCCCAGGAAAGCGAAAAATGGATCAAAAAGTTGTGGTCCTTATGTACAATGGAATAACACTCAGCCATGAAATCAATGTCATAAGGCTAGTAGCAGCATGATGAGTGGATTTAGGTAAGACGATTCTAAGTGAAATAAGTCACACAGAAAAGGACACTTCTCATAAGGTGTCACTTACAGAGGGAATGTAAAAACCGTTACACTTGAACTGAATTACAAAACAGAACAGAGTCACACATGCAGAAAACACACTATGGCTGCTTAACGGGAAAGGTGAGGTGGGGTGATACATAAAACAAGAGTTTCAAATTAGCTCAGATACCGTTCCATAAACCCAATATGTAATAGACAAGACCTACTCCTTGCTCAGAGAACTGGACTCAACACGCCCGATTCACCGCACAAGAATATATCTGACTAGTAATAATCTTAAAAACTATGTATTGATATCTCTCTCTTAGTGTGTCAAGTGGGTGTAAAGCGGCATAAACACAGCCGTGAAAAGCAGCTAAACCCCATTATAAAAATAAATTACTTTTAAAAACCCATGAAACAAAGACAGGGAAAGAGAGAGAAATTCTTACACAATTCGTTCAGGGGCTGTGATGCAACCTGGATTGACCATATCTAGACCCACAGCTGGATGAGACATAAGGGTGGACACTCTTGGGGCTGAGAGGTTTGGTGAGGTTGGGTGAGCAAACGCAGACCCTTTAAAGTAATACTGCGTGCTACCCATCGCATGGATCCCAAATCTCCAGGTTCAAGGGCATCTTCCTACATCGAAAACATGCATGAGAAACCCAGAAGATGGTACACCGTGTGATGGGGAAAGGTTTGTAAAACGCACCTCATTTCTCATCTCCTTGTGCTCGGGTTCGCCATTCCAGCCACTTTACTAGCAATCTCCCTACTTTGAGCATCAGCACCTTTAACCTCCTGCTCCGTACAGGTTGCAATTTGTCCTGAGGATGAACGGGAAGACGGGGAATCAATGAGAGACTAGCTCTTGGTGTTGGGACAGGCACAGGTCACTCTATTTTCCCATCAGGAAGAAGAATTAACCACAGGCTCAGCCTGCCCCCCGGAACCAGAACAGGGCCTGAAACCATCCTGCGCTTTTGTGGCCAGCTCCCAAAAATGCGACTTGTAAAATGGAGCTTCAGGGCACTGCAATTCACAAACCTGCAGAGTTATAAATGATAACTCTCGTCCACAAATATATTGAGGGAAGGCAAAGAAGAGGATTTGAAATCAAGGCAGAATTGCAAGAAACAGATTTCAGGAGGTAGATTCGAATCGCCTTTAAAGCACATGAAAAGCGGCAAAACGTTGACAATGATGCCCTTGGCCAAAAAGGGCGTATGCGTTTTTTCCTGAATATATTCAGGAAAAAACGCATACGCCCTTTTTGGCCAACCAAGCAACCTGGAAAGGCAAATCAGCGCTACAAAGAAGTCTCGCTTCCCATCGGTCAAAAGGGCCATGCTGAAAAAAGTGTCAAAACCAGAAATGCAGGACAGTCCATGGAGAAATGGGACCCTTGCTACACTGATGGGTGGGATGTAAATTGCCAACAGCCACTCTGGAGAAGTGTACGGTGTGTCCTGAAACATCTAAAAAACACAGCTTAGAGAGCATAGGGCACTTCCACGCATGGGGGGATAAAGTGGTAAAATTGAAAATCAGCAAGACACAAGCACCCCAAAGTTTAGGGCTGCTCTGTTGACAAGGACCTCCACTTCATTCCACCTTAAATATCCCAGGAAAGCGAAAAATGGATCAAAAAGTTGTGGTCCTTATGTACAATGGAATAACACTCAGCCATGAAATCAATGTCATAAGGCTAGTAGCAGCATGATGAGTGGATTTAGGTAAGACGATTCTAAGTGAAATAAGTCACACAGAAAAGGACACTTCTCATAAGGTGTCACTTATAGAGGGAATGTAAAAACCGTTACACTTGAACTGAATTACAAAACAGAACAGAGTCACACATGCAGAAAACACACTATGGCTGCTTAACGGGAAAGGTGAGGTGGGGTGATACATAAAACAAGAGTTTCAAATTAGCTCAGATACCGTTCCATAAACCCAATATGTAATAGACAAGACCTACTCCTTGCTCAGAGAACTGGACTCAACACGCCCGATTCACCGCACAAGAATATATCTGACTAGTAATAATCTTAAAACCTATGTATTGATATCTCTCTGTTAGTGTGTCAAGTGGGTGTAAAGCGGCATAAACACAGCCGTGAAAAGCAGCTAAACCCCATTATAAAAATAAATTACTTTTAAAAACCCATGAAACAAAGACAGGGAAAGAGAGAGAAATTCTTACACAATTCGTTCAGGGGCTGTGATGCAACCTGGATTGACCATATCTAGACCCACAGCTGGATGAGACATAAGGGTGGACACTCTTGGGGCTGAGAGGTTTGGTGAGGTTGGGTGAGCAAATGCAGACCCTTTAAAGTAATACTGCGTGCTACCCATCGCATGGGTCCCAAATCTCCAGGTTCAAGGGCATCTTCCTACATCGAAAACATGCATGAGAAACCCAGAAGATGGTACACCGTGTGATGGGGAAAGGTTTCTAAAACGCACCTCATTTCTCATCTCCTTGTGCTCGGGTTCGCCATTCCAGCCACTTTACTAGCAATCTCCCTACTTGGAGCATCAGCACCTTTAACCTCCTGTTCCGTACAGGTTGCAATTTGTCCTGAGGATGAACGGGAAGACGGGGAACCAATGAGAGACTAGCTCTTGGTGTTGGGACAGGCACAGGTCACTCTATTTTCCCATCAGGAAGAAGAATTAACCACAGGCTCAGCCTGCCCCCCGGAACCAGAACAGGGCCTGAAGCCATCCTGCGCTTTTGCGGCCAGCTCCCAAAAACGCGACTTGTAAAATGGAGCTTCAGGGCACTGCAATTCACAAACCTGCAGAGTTATAAATGATAACTCTCGTCCACAAATATATTGAGGGAAGGCAAAGAAGAGGATTTGAAATCAAGGCAGAATTGCAAGAAACAGATTTCAGGAGGTAGATTCGAATCACCATTAAAGCACATGAAAAGCGGCAAAATGTTGACAATGATGCCCTTGGCCAAAAAGGGCGTATGCGTTTTTTCCTGAATATATTCAGGAAAAAACGCATACGCCCTTTTTGGCCAACCAAGCAACCTGGAAAGGCAAATCAGCGCTACAAAGAAGTCTCGCTTCCCATCGGTCAAAAGGGCCATGCTGAAAAAAGTGTCAAAACCAGAAATGCAGGGCAGGCCATGGAGAAATGGGAGCCTTGCTACACTGATGGGCGGGATGTAAATCGCCAACAGCCACTCTGGAGAAGTGTACGGTGTGTCCTGAAACATCTAAAAAACACAGCTTAGAGAGCATAGGGCACTTCCACGCATGGGGGGATAAAGTGGGAAAATTGAAAATCAGCAAGACACAAGCACCCCAAAGTTTAGGGCTGCTCTGTTGACAAGGACCTCCACTTCATTCCACCTTAAATATCCCAGGAAAGCGAAAAATGGATCAAAAAGTTGTGGTCCTTATGTACAATGGAATATCACTCAGCCATGAAATCAATGTCATAAGGCTAGTAGCAGCATGATGAGTGGATTTAGGTAAGACGATTCTAAGTGAAATAAGTCACACAGAAAAGGACACTTCTCATAAGGTGTCACTTATAGAGGGAATGTAAAAACCGTTACACTTGAACTGAATTACAAAACAGAACAGAGTCACACATGCAGAAAACACACTATGGCTGCTTAACGGGAAAGGTGAGGTGGGGTGATACATAAAACAAGAGTTTCAAATTAGCTCAGATACCGTTCCATAAACCCAATATGTAATAGACAAGACCTACTCCTTGCTCAGAGAACTGGACTCAACACGCCCGATTCACCGCACAAGAATATATCTGACTAGTAATAATCTTAAAACCTATGTATTGATATCTCTCTGTTAGTGTGTCAAGTGGGTGTAAAGCGGCATAAACACAGCCGTGAAAAGCAGCTAAACCCCATTATAAAAATAAATTACTTTTAAAAACCCATGAAACAAAGACAGGGAAAGAGAGAGAAATTCTTACACAATTCGTTCAGGGGCTGTGATGCAACCTGGATTGACCATATCTAGACCCACAGCTGGATGAGACATAAGGGTGGACACTCTTGGGGCTGAGAGGTTTGGTGAGGTTGGGTGAGCAAATGCAGACCCTTTAAAGTAATACTGCGTGCTACCCATCGCATGGGTCCCAAATCTCCAGGTTCAAGGGCATCTTCCTACATCGAAAACATGCATGAGAAACCCAGAAGATGGTACACCGTGTGATGGGGAAAGGTTTCTAAAACGCACCTCATTTCTCATCTCCTTGTGCTCGGGTTCGCCATTCCAGCCACTTTACTAGCAATCTCCCTACTTGGAGCATCAGTACCTTTAACCTCCTGTTCCGTACAGGTTGCAATTTGTCCTGAGGATGAACGGGAAGACGGGGAACCAATGAGAGACTAGCTCTTGGTGTTGGGACAGGCACAGGTCACTCTATTTTCCCATCAGGAAGAAGAATTAACCACAGGCTCAGCCTGCCCCCCGGAACCAGAACAGGGCCTGAAGCCATCCTGCGCTTTTGCGGCCAGCTCCCAAAAAAGCGACTTGTAAAATGGAGCTTCAGGGCACTGCAATTCACAAACCTGCAGAGTTATAAATGATAACTCTCGTCCACAAATATATTGAGGGAAGGCAAAGAAGAGGATTTGAAATCAAGGCAGAATTGCAGGAAACAGATTTCAGGAGGTAGATTCGAATCGCCTTTAAAGCACATGAAAAGCGGCAAAACGTTGACAATGATGCCCTTGGCCAAAAAGGGCGTATGCGTTTTTTCCTGAATATATTCAGGAAAAAACACATACGCCCTTTTTGGCCAACCAAGCAACCTGGAAAGGCAAATCAGCGCTACAAAGAAGTCTCGCTTCCCATCGGTCAAAAGGGCCATGCTGAAAAAAGTGTCAAAACCAGAAATGCAGGACAGTCCATGGAGAAATGGGACCCTTGCTACACTGACGGGTGGGATGTAAATTGCCAACAGCCACTCTGGAGAAGTGTACGGTGTGTCCTGAAACATCTAAAAAACACAGCTTAGAGAGCATAGGGCACTTCCACGCATGGGGGGATAAAGTGGGAAAATTGAAAATCAGCAAGACACAAGCACCCCAAAGTTTAGGGCTGCTCTGTTGACAAGGACCTCCACTTCATTCCACCTTAAATATCCCAGGAAAGCGAAAAATGGATCAAAAAGTTGTGGTCCTTATGTACAATGGAATATCACTCAGCCATGAAATCAATGTCATAAGGCTAGTAGCAGCATGATGAGTGGATTTAGGTAAGACGATTCTAAGTGAAATAAGTCACACAGAAAAGGACACTTCTCATAAGGTGTCACTTATAGAGGGAATGTAAAAACCGTTACACTTGAACTGAATTACAAAACAGAACAGAGTCACACATGCAGAAAACACACTATGGCTGCATAACGGGAAAGGTGAGGTGGGGTGATACATAAAACAAGAGTTTCAAATTAGCTCAGATACCGTTCCATAAACCCAATATGTAATACACAAGACCTACTCCTTGCTCAGAGAACTGGACTCAACACGCCCGATTCACCGCAAAAGAATATATCTGACTAGTAATAATCTTAAAACCTATGTATTGATATCTCTCTGTTAGTGTGTCAAGTGGGTGTAAAGCGGCATAAACACAGCCGTGAAAAGCAGCTAAACCCCATTATAAAAATAAATTACTTTTAAAAACCCATGAAACAAAGACAGGGAAAGAGAGAGAAATTCTTACACAATTCGTTCAGGGGCTGTGATGCAACCTGGATTGACCATATCTAGACCCACAGCTGGATGAGACATAAGGGTGGACACTCTTGGGGCTGAGAGGTTTGGTGAGGTTGGGTGAGCAAATGCAGACCCTTTAAAGTAATATTGCGCGCTACCCATCGCATGGGTCCCAAATCTCCAGGTCCAAGGGCATCTTCCTACATCGAAAACATGCATGAGAAACCCAGAAGATGGTACACCGTGTGATGGGGAAAGGTTTCTAAAACGCACCTCATTTCTCATCTCCTTGTGCTCGGGTTTGCCATTCCAGCCACTTTACTAGCAATCTCCCTACTTGGAGCATCAGCACCTTTAACCTCCTGTTCCGTACAGGTTGCAATTTGTCCTGAGGATGAAAGGGAAGACAGGGAACCAATGAGAGACTAGCTCTTGGTGTTGGGACAGGCACAGGTCACTCTATTTTCCCATCAGGAAGAAGAATTAACCACAGGCTCAGCCTGCCCCCCGGAACCAGAACAGGGCCTGAAGCCATCCTGCGCTTTTGCGGCCAGCTCCCAAAAAAGCGACTTGTAAAATGGAGCTTCAGGGCACTGCAATTCACAAACCTGCAGAGTTATAAATGATAACTCTCGTCCACAAATATATTGAGGGAAGGCAAAGAAGAGGATTTGAAATCAAGGCAGAATTGCAGGAAACAGATTTCAGGAGGTAGATTCGAATCGCCTTTAAAGCACATGAAAAGCGGCAAAACGTTGACAATGATGCCCTTGGCCAAAAAGGGCGTATGCGTTTTTTCCTGAATATATTCATGAAAAAACGCATACGCCCTTTTTGGCCAACCAAGCAACCTGGAAAGGCAAATCAGCGCTACAAAGAAGTCTCGCTTCCCATCGGTCAAAAGGGCCATGCTGAAAAAAGTGTCAAAACCAGAAATGCAGGACAGTCCATGGAGAAATGGGAGCCTTGCTACACTGATAGGTGGGATGTAAATTGCCAACAGCCACTCTGGAGAAGTGTACGGTGTGTCCTGAAACATCTAAAAAACACAGCTTAGAGAGCATAGGGCACTTCCACGCATGGGGGGATAAAGTGGGAAAATTGAAAATCAGCAAGACACAAGCACCCCAAAGTTTAGGGCTGCTCTGTTGACAAGGACCTCCACTTCATTCCACCTTAAATATCCCAGGAAAGCGAAAAATGGATCAAAAAGTTGTGGTCCTTATGTACAATGGAATATCACTCAGCCATGAAATCAATGTCATAAGGCTAGTAGCAGCATGATGAGTGGATTTAGGTAAGACGATTCTAAGTGAAATAAGTCACACAGAAAAGGACACTTCTCATAAGTTGTCACTTATAGAGGGAATGTAAAAACCGTTACACTTGAACTGAATTACAAAACAGAACAGAGTCACACATGCAGAAAACACACTATGGCTGCTTAACGGGAAAGGTGAGGTGGGGTGATACATAAAACAAGAGTTTCAAATTAGCTCAGATACCGTTCCATAAACCCAATATGTAATAGACAAGACCTACTCCTTGCTCAGAGAAATGGACTCAACACGCCCGATTCACCGCACAAGAATATATCTGTCTAGTAATAATCTTAAAACCTATGTATTGATATCTCTCTGTTAGTGTGTCAAGTGCGGGTAAAGCGGCATAAACACAGCCGTGAAAAGCAGCTAAACCCCATTATAAAAATAAATTACTTTTAAAAACCCATGAAACAAAGACAGGGAAAGAGAGAGAAATTCTTACACAATTCGTTCAGGGGCTGTGATGCAACCTGGATTGAACATATCTAGACCCACAGCTGGATGAGACATAAGGGTGGACACTCTTGGGGCTGAGAGGTTTGGTGAGGTTGGGTGAGCAAATGCAGACCCTTTAAAGTAATATTGCGTGCTACCCATCGCATGGGTCCCAAATCTCCAGGTCCAAGGGCATCTTCCTACATCGAAAACATGCATGAGAAACCCAGAAGATGGTACACCGTGTGATGGGGAAAGGTTTCTAAAACGCACCTCATTTCTCATCTCCTTGTGCTCGGGTTCGCCATTCCAGCCACTTTACTAGCAATCTCCCTACTTGGAGCATCAGCACCTTTAACCTCCTGTTCCGTACAGGTTGCAATTTGTCCTGAGGATGAACGGGAAGACGGGGAACCAATGAGAGACTAGCTCTTGGTGTTGGGACAGGCACAGGTCACTCTATTTTCCCATCAGGAAGAAGAATTAACCACAGGCTCAGCCTGCCCCCCGGAACCAGAACAGGGCCTGAAGCCATCCTGCGCTTTTGCGGCCAGCTCCCAAAAATGCGACTTGTAAAATGGAGCTTCAGGGCACTGCAATTCACAAACCTGCAGAGTTATAAATGATAACTCTCGTCCACAAATATATTGAGGGAAGGCAAAGAAGAGGATTTGAAATCAAGGCAGAATTGCAAGAAACAGATTTCAGCAGGTAGATTCGAATCGCCTTTAAAGCACCTGAAAAGCGGCAAAACGTTGACAATGATGCCCTTGGCCAAAAAGGGCGTATGCGTTTTTTCCTGAATATATTCAGGAAAAAACGCATACGCCCTTTTTGGCCAACCAAGCAACCTGGAAAGGCAAATCAGCGCTACAAAGAAGTCTCGCTTCCCATCGGTCAAAAGGGCCATGCTGAAAAAAGTGTCAAAACCAGAAATGCAGGACAGGCCATGGAGAAATGGGAGCCTTGCTACACTGATGGGTGGGATGTAAATTGCCAACAGCCACTCTGGAGAAGTGTACGGTGTGTCCTGAAACATCTAAGAAACACAGCTTAGAGAGCATAGGGCACTTCCACGCATGGGGGGATAAAGTGGGAAAATTGAAAATCAGCAAGACACAAGCACCCCAAAGTTTAGGGCTGCTCTGTTGACAAGGACCTCCACTTCATTCCACCTTAAATATCCCAGGAAAGCGAAAAATGGATCAAAAAGTTGTGGTCCTTATGTACAATGGAATAACACTCAGCCATGAAATCAATGTCATAAGGCTAGTAGCAGCATGATGAGTGGATTTAGGTAAGACGATTCTAAGTGAAATAAGTCACACAGAAAAGGACACTTCTCATAAGGTGTCACTTATAGAGGGAATGTAAAAACCGTTACACTTGAACTGAATTACAAAACAGAACAGAGTCACACATGCAGAAAACACACTATGGCTGCTTAACGGGAAAGGTGAGGTGGGGTGATACATAAAACAAGAGTTTCAAATTAGCTCAGATACCGTTCCATAAACCCAATATGTAATAGACAAGACCTACTCCTTGCTCAGAGAACTGGACTCAACACGCCCGATTCACCGCACAAGAATATATCTGACTAGTAATAATCATAAAACCTATGTATTGATATCTCTCTCTTAGTGTGTCAAGTGGGTGTAAAGCGGCATAAACACAGCCGTGAAAAGCAGCTAAACCCCATTATAAAAATAAATTACTTTTAAAAACCCATGAAACAAAGACAGGGAAAGAGAGAGAAATTCTTACACAATTCGTTCAGGGGCTGTGATGCAACCTGGATTGACCATATCTAGACCCACAGCTGGATGAGACATAAGGGTGGACACTCTTGGGGCTGAGAGGTTTGGTGAGGTTGGGTGAGCAAATGCAGACCCTTTAAAGTAATACTGCGTGCTACCCATCGCATGGGTCCCAAATCTCCAGGTTCAAGGGCATCTTCCAACATCGAAAACATGCATGAGAAACCCAGAAGATGGTACACCGTGTGATGGGGAAAGATTTCTAAAACGCACCTCATTTCTCATCTCCTTGTGTTCGGGTTCGCCATTCCAGCCACTTTACTAGCAATCTCCCTACTTGGAGCATCAGCACCTTTAACCTCCTGTTCCGTACAGGTTGCAATTTGTCCTGAGGATGAACGGGAAGACGGGGAACCAATGAGAGACTAGCTCTTGGTGTTGGGACAGGCACAGGTCACTCTATTTTCCCATCAGGAAGAAGAATTAACCACAGGCTCAGCCTGCCCCCCGGAACCAGAACAGGGCCTGAAGCCATCCTGCGCTTTTGCGGCCAGCTCCCAAAAACGCGACTTGTAAAATGGAGCTTCAGGGAACTGCAATTCACAAACCTGCAGAGTTATAAATGATAACTCTCGTCCACAAATATATTGAGGGAAGGCAAAGAAGAGGATTTGAAATCAAGGCAGAATTGCAGGAAACAGATTTCAGGAGGTAGATTCGAATCGCCTTTAAAGCACATGAAAAGCGGCAAAACGTTGACAATGATGCCCTTGGCCAAAAAGGGCGTATGCGTTTTTTCCTGAATATATTCAGGAAAAAACGCATACGCCCTTTTTGGCCAACCAAGCAACCTGGAAAGGCAAATCAGCGCTACAAAGAAGTCTCGCTTCCCATTGGTCAAAAGGGCCATGCTGAAAAAAGTGTCAAAACCAGAAATGCAGGACAGGCCATGGAGAAATGGGACCCTTGCTACACTGATAGGTGGGATGTAAATTGCCAACAGCCACTCTGGAGAAGTGTACGGTGTGTCCTGAAACATCTAAAAAACACAGCTTAGAGAGCATAGGGCACTTCCACGCATGGGGGGATAAAGTGGGAAAATTGAAAATCAGCAAGACACAAGCACCCCAAAGTTTAGGGCTGCTCTGTTGACAAGGACCTCCACTTCATTCCACCTTAAATATCCAGGGACAGCGAAAAATGGATCAAAAAGTTGTGGTCCTTATGTACAATGGAATATCACTCAGCCATGAAATCAATGTCATAAGGCTAGTAGCAGCATGATGAGTGGATTTAGGTAAGACGATTCTAAGTGAAATAAGTCACACAGAAAAGGACACTTCTCATAAGGTGTCACTTACAGAGGGAATGTAAAAACCGTTACACTTGAACTGAATTACAAAACAGAACAGAGTCACACATGCAGAAAACACACTATGGCTGCTTAACGGGAAAGGTGAGGTGGGGTGATACATAAAACAAGAGTTTCAAATTAGCTCAGATACCGTTCCATAAACCCAATATGTAATAGACAAGACCTACTCCTTGCTCAGAGAACTGGACTCAACACGCCCGATTCACCGCACAAGAATATATCTGACTAGTAATAATCTTAAAACCTATGTATTGATATCTCTCTGTTAGTGTGTCAAGTGGGTGTAAAGCGGCATAAACACAGCCGTGAAAAGCAGCTAAACCCCATTATAAAAATAAATTACTTTTAAAAACCCATGAAACAAAGACAGGGAAAGAGAGAGAAATTCTTACACAATTCGTTCAGGGGCTGTGATGCAACCTGGATTGACCATATCTAGACCCACAGCTGGATGAGACATAAGGGTGGACACTCTTGGGGCTGAGAGGTTTGGTGAGGTTGGGTGAGCAAATGCAGACCCTTTAAAGTAATATTGCGTGCTACCCATCGCATGGGTCCCAAATCTCCAGGTTCAAGGGCATCTTCCTACATTGAAAACATGCATGAGAAACCCAGAAGATGGTACACCGTGTGATGGGGAAAGGTTTCTAAAACGCACCTCATTTCTCATCTCCTTGTGCTCGGGTTTGCCATTCCAGCCACTTTACTAGCAATCTCCCTACTTGGAGCATCAGCACCTTTAACCTCCTGTTCCGTACAGGTTGCAATTTGTCCTGAGGATGAACGGGAAGACAGGGAACCAATGAGAGACTAGCTCTTGGTGTTGGGACAGGCACAGGTCACTCTATTTTCCCATCAGGAAGAAGAATTAACCACAGGCTCAGCCTGCCCCCCGGAACCAGAACAGGGCCTGAAGCCATCCTGCGCTTTTGCGGCCAGCTCCCAAAAAAGCGACTTGTAAAATGGAGCTTCAGGGCACTGCAATTCACAAACCTGCAGAGTTATAAATGATAACTCTCGTCCACAAATATATTGAGGGAAGGCAAAGAAGAGGATTTGAAATCAAGGCAGAATTGCAGGAAACAGATTTCAGGAGGTAGATTCGAATCGCCTTTAAAGCACATGAAAAGCGGCAAAACGTTGACAATGATGCCCTTGGCCAAAAAGGGCGTATGCGTTTTTTCCTGAATATATTCATGAAAAAACGCATACGCCCTTTTTGGCCAACCAAGCAACCTGGAAAGGCAAATCAGCGCTACAAAGAAGTCTCGCTTCCCATCGGTCAAAAGGGCCATGCTGAAAAAAGTGTCAAAACCAGAAATGCAGGACAGTCCATGGAGAAATGGGAGCCTTGCTACACTGATAGGTGGGATGTAAATTGCCAACAGCCACTCTGGAGAAGTGTACGGTGTGTCCTGAAACATCTAAAAAACACAGCTTAGAGAGCATAGGGCACTTCCACGCATGGGGGGATAAAGTGGGAAAATTGAAAATCAGCAAGACACAAGCACCCCAAAGTTTAGGGCTGCTCTGTTGACAAGGACCTCCACTTCATTCCACCTTAAATATCCCAGGAAAGCGAAAAATGGATCAAAAAGTTGTGGTCCTTATGTACAATGGAATATCACTCAGCCATGAAATCAATGTCATAAGGCTAGTAGCAGCATGATGAGTGGATTTAGGTAAGACGATTCTAAGTGAAATAAGTCACACAGAAAAGGACACTTCTCATAAGTTGTCACTTATAGAGGGAATGTAAAAACCGTTACACTTGAACTGAATTACAAAACAGAACAGAGTCACACATGCAGAAAACACACTATGGCTGCTTAACGGGAAAGGTGAGGTGGGGTGATACATAAAACAAGAGTTTCAAATTAGCTCAGATACCGTTCCATAAACCCAATATGTAATAGACAAGACCTACTCCTTGCTCAGAGAACTGGACTCAACACGCCCGATTCACCGCACAAGAATATATCTGACTAGTAATAATCTTAAAACCTATGTATTGATATCTCTCTGTTAGTGTGTCAAGTGGGTGTAAAGCGGCATAAACACAGCCGTGAAAAGCAGCTAAACCCCATTATAAAAATAAATTACTTTTAAAAACCCATGAAACAAAGACAGGGAAAGAGAGAGAAATTCTTACACAATTCGTTCAGGGGCTGTGATGCAACCTGGATTGACCATATCTAGACCCACAGTTGGATGAGACATAAGGGTGGACACTCTTGGGGCTGAGAGGTTTGGTGAGGTTGGGTGAGCAAATGCAGACCCTTTAAAGTAATATTGCGTGCTACCCATCGCATGGGTCCCAAATCTCCAGGTCCAAGGGCATCTTCCTACATCGAAAACATGCATGAGAAACCCAGAAGATGGTACACCGTGTGATGGGGAAAGGTTTCTAAAACGCACCTCATTTCTCATCTCCTTGTGCTCGGGTTTGCCATTCCAGCCACTTTACTAGCAATCTCCCTACTTGGAGCATCAGCACCTTTAACCTCCTGTTCCGTACAGGTTGCAATTTGTCCTGAGGATGAACGGGAAGACAGGGAACCAATGAGAGACTAGCTCTTGGTGTTGGGACAGGCACAGGTCACTCTATTTTCCCATCAGGAAGAAGAATTAACCACAGGCTCAGCCTGCCCCCCGGAACCAGAACAGGGCCTGAAGCCATCCTGCGCTTTTGCGGCCAGCTCCCAAAAAAGCGACTTGTAAAATGGAGCTTCAGGGCACTGCAATTCACAAACCTGCAGAGTTATAAATGATAACTCTCGTCCACAAATATATTGAGGGAAGGCAAACAAGAGGATTTGAAATCAAGGCAGAATTGCAGGAAACAGATTTCAGGAGGTAGATTCGAATCGCCTTTAAAGCACATGAAAAGCGGCAAAACGTTGACAATGATGCCCTTGGCCAAAAAGGGCGTATGCGTTTTTTCCTGAATATATTCAGGAAAAAACGCATACGCCCTTTTTGGCCAACCAAGCAACCTGGAAAGGCAAATCAGCGCTACAAAGAAGTCTCGCTTCCCATCGGTCAAAAGGGCCATGCTGAAAAAAGTGTCAAAACCAGAAATGCAGGACAGTCCATGGAGAAATGGGACCCTTGCTACACTGATAGGTGGGATGTAAATTGCCAACAGCCACTCTGGAGAAGTGTACGGTGTGTCCTGAAACATCTAAAAAACACAGCTTAGAGAGCATAGGGCACTTCCACGCATGGGGGGATAAAGTGGGAAAATTGAAAATCAGCAAGACACAAGCACCCCAAAGTTTAGGGCTGCTCTGTTGACAAGGACCTCCACTTCATTCCACCTTAAATATCCCAGGAAAGTGAAAAATGGATCAAAAAGTTGTGGTCCTTATGTACAATGGAATATCACTCAGCCATGAAATCAATGTCATAAGGCTAGTAGCAGCATGATGAGTGGATTTAGGTAAGACGATTCTAAGTGAAATAAGTCACACAGAAAAGGACACTTCTCATAAGGTGTCAGTTATAGAGGGAATGTAAAAACCGTTACACTTGAACTGAATTACAAAACAGAACAGAGTCACACATGCAGAAAACACACTATGGCTGCTTAACGGGAAAGGTGAGGTGGGGTGATACATAAAACAAGAGTTTCAAATTAGCTCAGATACCGTTCCATAAACCCAATATGTAATAGACAAGACCTACTCCTTGCTCAGAGAACTGGACTCAACACGCCCGATTCACTGCACAAGAATATATCTGACTAGTAATAATCTTAAAACCTATGTATTGATATCTCTCTGTTAGTGTGTCAAGTGGGTGTAAAGCGGCATAAACACAGCCGTGAAAAGCAGCTAAACCCCATTATAAAAATAAATTACTTTTAAAAACCCATGAAACAAAGACAGGGAAAGAGAGAGAAATTCTTACACAATTCGTTCAGGGGCTGTGATGCAACCTGGATTGACCATATCTAGACCCACAGCTGGATGAGACATAAGGGTGGACACTCTTGGGGCTGAGAGGTTTGGTGAGGTTGGGTGAGCAAATGCAGACCCTTTAAAGTAATATTGCGTGCTACCCATCGCATGGGTCCCAAATCTCCAGGTCCAAGGGCATCTTCCTACATCGAAAACATGCATGAGAAACCCAGAAGATGGTACACCGTGTGATGGGGAAAGGTTTCTAAAACGCACCTCATTTCTCATCTCCTTGTGCTCGGGTTTGCCATTCCAGCCACTTTACTAGCAATCTCCCTACTTGGAGCATCAGCACCTTTAACCTCCTGTTCCGTACAGGTTGCAATTTGTCCTGAGGATGAACGGGAAGACAGGGAACCAATGAGAGACTAGCTCTTGGTGTTGGGACAGGCACAGGTCACTCTATTTTCCCATCAGGAAGAAGAATTAACCACAGGCTCAGCCTGCCCCCCGGAACCAGAACAGGGCCTGAAGCCATCCTGCGCTTTTGCGGCCAGCTCCCAAAAAAGCGACTTGTAAAATGGAGCTTCAGGGCACTGCAATTCACAAACCTGCAGAGTTATAAATGATAACTCTCGTCCACAAATATATTGAGGGAAGGCAAACAAGAGGATTTGAAATCAAGGCAGAATTGCAGGAAACAGATTTCAGGAGGTAGATTCGAATCGCCTTTAAAGCACATGAAAAGCGGCAAAACTTTGACAATGATGCCCTTGGCCAAAAAGGGCGTATGCGTTTTTTCCTGAATATATTCAGGAAAAAACGCATACGCCCTTTTTGGCCAACCAAGCAACCTGGAAAGGCAAATCAGCGCTACAAAGAAGTCTCGCTTCCCATCGGTCAAAAGGGCCATGCTGAAAAAAGTGTCAAAACCAGAAATGCAGGACAGTCCATGGAGAAATGGGACCCTTGCTACACTGATAGGTGGGATGTAAATTGCCAACAGCCACTCTGGAGAAGTGTACGGTGTGTCCTGAAACATCTAAAAAACACAGCTTAGAGAGCATAGGGCACTTCCACGCATGGGGGGATAAAGTGGGAAAATTGAAAATCAGCAAGACACAAGCACCCCAAAGTTTAGGGCTGCTCTGTTGACAAGGACCTCCACTTCATTCCACCTTAAATATCCCAGGACAGCGAAAAATGGATCAAAAAGTTGTGGTCCTTATGTACAATGGAATATCACTCAGCCATGAAATCAATGTCATAAGGCTAGTAGCAGCATGATGAGTGGATTTAGGTAAGACGATTCTAAGTGAAATAAGTCACACAGAAAAGGACACTTCTCATAAGGTGTCACTTACAGAGGGAATGTAAAAACCGTTACACTTGAACTGAATTACAAAACAGAACAGAGTCACACATGCAGAAAACACACTATGGCTGCTTAACGGGAAAGGTGAGGTGGGGTGATACATAAAACAAGAGTTTCAAATTAGCTCAGATACCGTTCCATAAACCCAATATGTAATAGACAAGACCTACTCCTTGCTCAGAGAACTGGACTCAACACGCCCGATTCACCGCACAAGAATATATCTGACTAGTAATAATCTTAAAACCTATGTATTGATATCTCTCTGTTAGTGTGTCAAGTGCGGGTAAAGCGGCATAAACACAGCCGTGAAAAGCAGCTAAACCCCATTATAAAAATAAATTACTTTTAAAAACCCATGAAACAAAGACAGGGAAAGAGAGAGAAATTCTTACACAATTCGTTCAGGGGCTGTGATGCAACCTGGATTGAACATATCTAGACCCACAGCTGGATGAGACATAAGGGTGGACACTCTTGGGGCTGAGAGGTTTGGTGAGGTTGGGTGAGCAAATGCAGACCCTTTAAAGTAATATTGCGTGCTACCCATCGCATGGGTCCCAAATCTCCAGGTCCAAGGGCATCTTCCTACATCGAAAACATGCATGAGAAACCCAGAAGATGGTACACCGTGTGATGGGGAAAGGTTTCTAAAACGCACCTCATTTCTCATCTCCTTGTGCTCGGGTTCGCCATTCCAGCCACTTTACTAGCAATCTCCCTACTTGGAGCATCAGCACCTTTAACCTCCTGTTCCGTACAGGTTGCAATTTGTCCTGAGGATGAACGGGAAGACGGGGAACCAATGAGAGACTAGCTCTTGGTGTTGGGACAGGCACAGGTCACTCTATTTTCCCATCAGGAAGAAGAATTAACCACAGGCTCAGCCTGCCCCCCGGAACCAGAACAGGGCCTGAAGCCATCCTGCGCTTTTGCGGCCAGCTCCCAAAAATGCGACTTGTAAAATGGAGCTTCAGGGCACTGCAATTCACAAACCTGCAGAGTTATAAATGATAACTCTCGTCCACAAATATATTGAGGGAAGGCAAAGAAGAGGATTTGAAATCAAGGCAGAATTGCAAGAAACAGATTTCAGCAGGTAGATTCGAATCGCCTTTAAAGCACCTGAAAAGCGGCAAAACGTTGACAATGATGCCCTTGGCCAAAAAGGGCGTATGCGTTTTTTCCTGAATATATTCAGGAAAAAACGCATACGCCCTTTTTGGCCAACCAAGCAACCTGGAAAGGCAAATCAGCGCTACAAAGAAGTCTCGCTTCCCATCGGTCAAAAGGGCCATGCTGAAAAAAGTGTCAAAACCAGAAATGCAGGACAGGCCATGGAGAAATGGGAGCCTTGCTACACTGATGGGCGGGATGTAAATTGCCAACAGCCACTCTGGAGAAGTGTACGGTGTGTCCTGAAACATCTAAAAAACACAGCTTAGAGAGCATAGCGCACTTCCACGCATGGGGGATAAAGTGGGAAAATTGAAAATCAGCAAGACACAAGCACCCCAAAGTTTAGGGCTGCTCTGTTGACAAGGACCTCCACTTCATTCCACCTTAAATATCCCAGGAAAGCGAAAAATGGATCAAAAAGTTGTGGTCCTTATGTACAATGGAATAACACTCAGCCATGAAATCAATGTCATAAGGCTAGTAGCAGCATGATGAGTGGATTTAGGTAAGACGATTCTAAGTGAAATAAGTCACACAGAAAAGGACACTTCTCATAAGGTGTCACTTATAGAGGGAATGTAAAAACCGTTACACTTGAACTGAATTACAAAACAGAACAGAGTCACACATGCAGAAAACACACTATGGCTGCTTAACGGGAAAGGTGAGGTGGGGTGATACATAAAACAAGAGTTTCAAATTAGCTCAGATACCGTTCCATAAACCCAATATGTAATAGACAAGACCTACTCCTTGCTCAGAGAACTGGACTCAACACGCCCGATTCACCGCACAAGAATATATCTGACTAGTAATAATCATAAAACCTATGTATTGATATCTCTCTCTTAGTGTGTCAAGTGGGTGTAAAGCGGCATAAACACAGCCGTGAAAAGCAGCTAAACCCCATTATAAAAATAAATTACTTTTAAAAACCCATGAAACAAAGACAGGGAAAGAGAGAGAAATTCTTACACAATTCGTTCAGGGCTGTGATGCAACCTGGATTGACCATATCTAGACCCACAGCTGGATGAGACATAAGGGTGGACACTCTTGGGGCTGAGAGGTTTGGTGAGGTTGGGTGAGCAAATGCAGACCCTTTAAAGTAATACTGCGTGCTACCCATCGCATGGGTCCCAAATCTCCAGGTTCAAGGGCATCTTCCAACATCGAAAACATGCATGAGAAACCCAGAAGATGGTACACCGTGTGATGGGGAAAGATTTCTAAAACGCACCTCATTTCTCATCTCCTTGTGTTCGGGTTCGCCATTCCAGCCACTTTACTAGCAATCTCCCTACTTGGAGCATCAGCACCTTTAACCTCCTGTTCCGTACAGGTTGCAATTTGTCCTGAGGATGAACGGGAAGACGGGGAACCAATGAGAGACTAGCTCTTGGTGTTGGGACAGGCACAGGTCACTCTATTTTCCCATCAGGAAGAAGAATTAACCACAGGCTCAGCCTGCCCCCCGGAACCAGAACAGGGCCTGAAGCCATCCTGCGCTTTTGCGGCCAGCTCCCAAAAACGCGACTTGTAAAATGGAGCTTCAGGGCACTGCAATTCACAAACCTGCAGAGTTATAAATGATAACTCTCGTCCACAAATATATTGAGGGAAGGCAAAGAAGAGGATTTGAAATCAAGGCAGAATTGCAGGAAACAGATTTCAGGAGGTAGATTCGAATCGCCTTTAAAGCACATGAAAAGCGGCAAAACGTTGACAATGATGCCCTTGGCCAAAAAGGGCGTATGCGTTTTTTCCTGAATATATTCAGGAAAAAACGCATACGCCCTTTTTGGCCAACCAAGCAACCTGGAAAGGCAAATCAGCGCTACAAAGAAGTCTCGCTTCCCATTGGTCAAAAGGGCCATGCTGAAAAAAGTGTCAAAACCAGAAATGCAGGACAGGCCATGGAGAAATGGGACCCTTGCTACACTGATAGGTGGGATGTAAATTGCCAACAGCCACTCTGGAGAAGTGTACGGTGTGTCCTGAAACATCTAAAAAACACAGCTTAGAGAGCATAGGGCACTTCCACGCATGGGGGGATAAAGTGGGAAAATTGAAAATCAGCAAGACACAAGCACCCCAAAGTTTAGGGCTGCTCTGTTGACAAGGACCTCCACTTCATTCCACCTTAAATATCCAGGGACAGCGAAAAATGGATCAAAAAGTTGTGGTCCTTATGTACAATGGAATATCACTCAGCCATGAAATCAATGTCATAAGGCTAGTAGCAGCATGATGAGTGGATTTAGGTAAGACGATTCTAAGTGAAATAAGTCACACAGAAAAGGACACTTCTCATAAGGTGTCACTTACAGAGGGAATGTAAAAACCGTTACACTTGAACTGAATTACAAAACAGAACAGAGTCACACATGCAGAAAACACACTATGGCTGCTTAACGGGAAAGGTGAGGTGGGGTGATACATAAAACAAGAGTTTCAAATTAGC